>NW_007043702.1:103048-167793 GCF_000164805.1 Carlito syrichta | reverse complement strand
AACCGGATTCAACAACACATCTCAAAAATCATCCATCATGACCAAGTAGGCTTCATTCCTGGGATGCAAGGCTGGTTCAACATTCGTAAAACCATAAATGTAATTAAATACATCAACAGATGTCAAAACAAAAACCACATGATTATATCATTAGATGGAGAAAAAGCTTTTGATAATATCCAGCACCCCTTCTTGATAAAAACCCTTGAACATCTAGGCATACGGGGAACATACCTCAAAATAGTAAAAGCCATCTACGAGAAACCCACAGCCAGTATACTCCTAAATGGACAAAAATTGGAACCATTTCCCCTGAAAACTGGAACAAGACAAGGATGCCCACTCTCACCCCTCCTGTTCAATATAGTATTGGAAGTCCTAGCTCGAGCAATCAGAGAAGAGAAGGCAATTAGGGGTATCCAAATAGAAAAAGAGGAAGTCAAGTTATCTCTCTTTGCAGACGTTATGATTGTGTACCCTGAAAACCCAAGAGAATCTGTTAAAAACCTCCTTACACTGATAAAGGCCTTTGGCAAAGTCTCAGGATACAAAATAAATGTACAAAAGACAATCACATTTCTTTACACCAATAATAAATAAACACAAACCCAAATAAAAATCACAATTCCATTCACAATAGCCACAAAAAGTATGAAATACCTTGGCATCTTCCTAACCAGAGATGTGAAAGATCTTTACAATGAAAACTACAAAACACTGCTCAAAGAGATCAAAGATAACACAAACAAGTGGAAAAATATCCCATGCTCATGGATTAGAAGAATCAACATTGTGAAGATATCCATCTTACCTACGGCAATCTACAAATTCAATGCAATACCCATCAAATTACCAGCAACATTCTTCTCAGACCTAGAAAAAACAACACAGGAATTTATATGGAAACACAAACGACCAAGAATAGCCAGAACAATCCTCAGCAAAAAAGACAAAGCAGGAGGTATCACATTACCAGACTTCAAACTTTACTATAAAGCTACAATCATCAATACAGCTTGGTATTGGGATAGGAACAGGCATATAGACCAATGGAATAGAATTGAGATTCCAGAAGCAAAACCTCAATTTCTCAACCAACTCATCTTCAACAAAGCCTCCACCACCTACCACTGGGAGAGGAGAACCTATTCAGTAAATGGTGCTGGGAAAACTGGCTGGCCACATGCAGAAGATTGAAACAGGACCCCTATCAATCCCCATACACAAAAATTAACTCCAAATGTATCAGAGACATAAATGTAAAACCTCAAACCATAAGAACCTTAGAAAATGAAGGACATACCCTCATGAAAATCGGAACTGGCATCCAATTCCTGAACAAAACCCGAAACCCACAGACCATAAGAGAGAAGATAGACAAGTGGGACCTTATTAAACAGAGAAGCTTCTGCAAAGCCAAAGAAACCATCAAGAGAGCAGGGAGACAGCCTACAGACTGAGAAAAAGTATTTGCCAACACCAGGTCTGACAAAGGCTTAACATCTTGGATCTACAAGGAACTCAAACGTGCTGAAAGGAAAAAAACAAACAACCCATTATAAAATGGGCAAAAGATATGAACAGACACTTCACAAAGGAAGACATCCGAGCAGCCACAGACACATGAAGAAATGTTCAACCTCACTAATCATCAGGGAGATGCAAATCAAAACCCCACTGAGATACCACCTAACTCCAGTCAGAATGGAAATTATCAACAACTCAAAAAATAACAGCTGCTGGAGAGGGTGTGGTGAAAAGGGAACACTTCTCCACTGCTGGTGGGAGTGTAAACTAGTGCAACCTCTGTGGAAAGCAGTGTGGTGATTCCTAAAAGTTCTAAATATCAACCTCCCATATGACCCCGCAATCCCCCTGGGAATATATCCTGAAGAACGCAAATCACTCTATAAAAAAGACACCTGCACATGTATGTTTATCGCAGTATTGTTCACAATAGCAAGAACCTGGAAGCGACCATGCTGTCCATCAAAACAGGATTGGATTTAAAAACTGCGTTACATATGCACGATGGAATACTACGCAGTCATAAAAAGGAACAAAATCATGAATTTCGCAGCAACTTGGATGGAACTAGAGTCTATAATACTGAGTGACCTCTCACAGAAACAAAGGACATACCCTCACATGTTCTCACTCATATAGTGGACCTTGAACATCCAATGTAACACTATAAGAAAATGACTGACAGTAGTGGGAAACTATGCGGGAGGGGAGAGGGGATTAATGGTAGTAAATATCTGTCTGGGGATGGGGAAACACCTCTTATCAACAAGGATGCCTGAACAAAACATACTTGTATACCTAACCCTTAACTGTACCCCACAATATCATAATAAAAAAATTGATTATAAAAAAAAAAGAAAAATGGGCAAAGGACTTGAATAGGCATTTCTCAAAAGGAAACATAGAAATGGTCAACACGTATGTCAAAAATGTTCAACATCACTTTTATCAGAGAAATGCAAATTAAAACCACAATTAAATATTATTTCACACCTGTTAGAATTGCTATCTATCTATCTATCTATCTGAGTTGGAGTCTCACTCTCCTGCTCAGGTTGGAGTGCAGTGACATGCTCCTGGCTACCACAGCCTACAGCCTTGACCTGCTGTGCTTAGCCAATCCGTCCATCTCACCCTTCCAAATAATTAGATCTACAGGCATGCACCACCACGCTAGACTAATTTTTGTATTTATTTTAGAGACATGGTCTCTCCAAGTTGCCCAGGCTGGTCTCTAACTGCTAGGCTCAGGTAATCCTCTCTGCCCCTCAAGTCCTGGGATTATAGACATGAACCAGGGCACCCAGTAGAATTGTTATTTTTAAAAGGACGGAAGATAACAAGTGTTGGCAAGGGTGTGGAGAAAAGGAAACCCTTGCACACTGTTGATGGGAATATAAATTGGTGCAGCTTTTATAGAAAACAGTATGGAAATTCCTTATGTTCCACTACTAGGTTATATCCAAAGGAAATAAAATCAGTACGACAGAAACATATCTGCACTCCCATGTTCACTGCAGCATTATTCATAATATCTAAACTCTGGAGTCAATCTAAGAGTTCATCAGTGGTAGAATAGAGTTTTTTAATGTGGCATATATACACAATGAAGTACTATTCAGCCTTTAAAATAAGGAAATTCTGTTATTTGCAACAACATAGATAAACCTGGAGGACATTATGTTAAATAGAATAATCCAAGTATAGAAAGACAAATACCACATGATCTCAATTTTATATGAATCTAAAAAAGTTGAACTCACAGAAGTAGAAAGTAGAATGCTTGTGTTGGGAGGTGGAGGAGAAGGTCAAATATTAAGAAATGTCAGTTCAATAGGAGGAATAAGTTCAACAGTTCTATTATAAATCATAATGACTCTTGTTAATAGCAATGTATTATATTCTTGAACATTTCTAAATCTAGATTGTAAGCGTTCTCGCCATGAAAAATAAGTATGTGAGGCAATGCACATCTTAATTAGCTTGATTTAGCCATTACACAAAGTATAAATCTTTCAAACATCATGTTGTACATAACAAATACACACAATTTTTATTTGTCAATTAAAAAATAAATAGATAAATTATAAAAGACAAAAAAAAGCTACAGTTAAATACAGCAACCTGCTATTTAGCAGCAGAGAGGGGAAAAGCTTTTGAACTGTGAACAGCAGTAAAACTGTAATATTATCTTGACCTCTCTCGAGTCCTCTCAAGGAATTTCTTGAAAAGTGCTTATATATTAAAACTCACTTTATTCAATGATGTGACAGAGGAAGGAAACATAATAGCATCAAAAACATATATTGTAGACTTCTATTTCTGTCAAAGATAGAATAACAGGAACCAGACTTATTTTCCTGCCTTACTAAATTAGCAAACTGGAAAAAAAAGTAAAATAAGTATAAACAATGGTTTTGGGGGCAATTGACATTAACAAAAAAAAGGGCAGTGATCCCTGAATACAGAAAAAAAATGAGGTGAGCTTTGAGATTGTCCAGTCTACTGGCCTGAGAGGGTTTCCAGGCCCCAAACACAACAACAAGAAAAAGGTCAGTATAGTCCCCAAATCAAGGAGACAGAGGTTGGGTTCAGGAATACCAAGGCAGTTAGCAATCATGAGGTACAGAACTGAAGAAATAACAGCCGCACAGTGACAGAACGCCAAAGATCTACAAAGGGTACCACTGAGTATTTAGCTGGATATTGACCAGTTTATCTGTGTAAGAAACCACCAAGGCTGGGGACAGAGTTATCTAAAAGGACTAGACACTCACTGGCCAGGATTTATACAAGATTGTAAAGAGTAATTTTTCATATTAGCCATAATAAAAACCTCAAGATTCACAAGGCAGTGGGCAGAGTATGCAAAAAGGTCTTGCCTCCATAGTAAAGAACAGTTAGCCCCAGAATAAACACTGCTCTGCCAACAAAGCTTTCAATCTAACAAAGCTTAAAATAGAGACTTGAAAGAATGAAATTAGTAATTTTCTAAAATTCATTTTAAAATTACCAGACATGAAAAAAAAATCAAAAATTGACCCAAACTGATACATGTACTAGAATTAGAAGACAAGGAAATTAAAACACGTATTATAACCGTATTCTATAGATTCAAAAAGTACAAAAGAGATATAAAAAAGATTCAAATCAAACTAACAGAAATGGACACTACAGTGTTTAAGGTAAAAATATAAAATTAAATGAAAATAAATTTTTAAAAATACACTGAATGAAAATACCAGTCTGGAAACCACGAATCTATTTAGTATCTACTGTTTTGCCTTTCCAATAATTTCACATAAAATCATAAAATATGTAGCCTTTGGAATATGGCTTTTTAAATTTAGCATAATACATTTAAGATTCATCAATATTATTACAAATATCAGTACTTTGCTCCTTTTATTTCTGAGTTAGATTCCATGTATTGCTGAGTTATATTCTGATGTACCTTAATTTTGTACATAAATTCATCAACTTAAAGATATTTGGGTTGTTTCCTGTTTTGCAGTTATGAATGAAACTGAGATGAATATTTATAGTTGTTTTTGTTTGGGTATATAGGCCTTCATTTCTGCTGGATAAACACCCAGGAATGAGATTACTGGGTCATATAGTATGAGTATATGTTTAACTTTATAAAGAATCGCCAACTTGTTTTTCAAAGGGGTTATACTATTTTACATTCACACCATTAATGAATGACAGTTCTACTTGTTGTGCACACTCATATCACACTCTGCATGCTAATAATCAGACAATTTTTGTTTTAGTTATTCTAATAAATATATGATAATGGTTTCTCTTTGCTTTAGTTTGCATTTCCCTAATGCAAAACAATGTTGAATATGTTGAAATTATGTTGAATAATGATATTGGAAATATTTTCATGTGATTGTCATTTATATCTCTTATTCAATCAAGTGGCTGTTCAAATCTTTTATTCATTTCAATTGCCTTATTTTGTGTTGTGACAGTTCTTTATATTACTGATTTTATCAGACATGTGTTTCACAAATGTTTTCTCCAAGTCTGTGTCTTACTTTTTAATTTTGTACATTTGATAGCACAGAGGAAAAACGAAGGTTTTTATTTTAATGAAAATGAATATATTAATCTTATTTTACAGCTTATAGCTTTTGAGTCCTGCTTTAAAAACTTTGTTTCACCCTATATTGTAAGACTTTATCCTACATTTTCTTCTACAAGTTTTACACTTTTAACTCTTAGATGCAGGTCTATTATATATTACATATTTTGAGAAAATTTTTCTATATGGATTTCAAGGTTTGCATGTGGATATCTAATAATTATGTGAGTATTATATGTTAAAAGACTATCATTAACCTCATTGAATTGCCTTGACAGCTTTATGAAAAATTAATCAACCATAACTGTGTAGTTATGTTTCTATGTTTTCTCTGCTGATTGATCTATGTGTCTATCTTTGAAACTATATGGTACTTACTTTATTATTATAGCTTTATAATAAGAATTGAAATCAGGTATTATGTGTTCTCCAACTTTGCTATTGTTCAAACTTTGGGGGCTATTTTTAGATCTTTCCTTTCTATATAAATACCATACTCAGCAGGTCAATTTCTACCCCAAAACAAAATCTTACTGGAATTTTAATTAGAATTGCATTGAATCTATGAATACTTTTTGTGGAAATTGATGTTTTTAACAACATTGAGTCTTTCAATTCATGAGCATCATTTATGAAAGTCTCTTTTGATTTATACAGTTGGAATCAGTGTTTTGTAGTGCTCAGAATATTAATATTTTACATATTTTATTAGAATTCTTCTGTTTTTTGTTTTAGTCCTTCTGAAAATACTGTATTTGTATTTAAATTTTCAAATAGTCATTCCTTGTATTTAAACATATAATTAATTTTTATCTTAGCCTTGTATTATATGATCTTGATAAGCTAATTTTATTACTTTTAGTAGTTTTTTCATAGTTTTTTTTCCTAAGTAGATAATCCTGTCATCTCCAAGCAGAAATAGTTACTTTTTCATTTCTACTGTATGCCTTTTATTTCTTTTTCTTGCTTGAGTGCACTGTCAGAGATCTACATCATAATGTTGAAGAGGAATGATGACAGTGAACATCTTGACCTTGTTCCTGATTTCATATGGAATAAAACCAGCCCTTTACTATTAAGTATGATATTGGAAGTAAGTTTTTTTATAGACTCCCTTTTGTCGGTTTGAAAAAAATTCTTATTACTTCCTATGCACCAGAAATTTTGAATTGTTTTGTTTTGTTTTTTGGTAATTATAAGTGGATGCAGAATTTTTTCAAATACCTTTTCTGTATCTATCGAGATGATTACATGCTCTCCAGTCTATTGATGTGGTGAATTTAACAGATTGATTTGTTTAAGTTAAACCAGCCTTATATTCATATGATAAATGTGAATATTTATCACTTTTGATCATGATATGTTATCATTTTAATATATTGCTGGGTTTGATTTGATAATATTTGTACAGAACTTTTGAAGATATGTTTATGAGATATATTGGTCTGTAGTTTTCTTCTAGTGTCTTTGACTGGTTTTAGTATTAAAGTATCGTTGGACTCATAAAATGACTTGGTAAATAATTCATCATCTACTTCTAAAAGAGTATATTTAGGATTTGTATTTATTCTTCCTTAAATGTTTGGTAGAATTTTCCAGTGAATAAACTGGGCCTACAGTTTTCTTTGTTGGAAGTTTCCTAAGAGTGAATATATTTCCTTTAATAGCTATAGAACTGTGGAAGATAAAATCTTAATATGGTCTCCAAAATTTATTTATCCTGGTGTAAATCCCCTATATAATTCCCTTGAGTGTGGGTTAAACCTGTTTATATGATTAAGTATCATTCAAGTGATTATGTTACACTATATGACAAAAATGGTTTTTATCCAGAGTGGATCTAATCTAATTTGAGGAGTTCTTTTAGATAGTTTTCTGCAGTTGGACAGAAGAGGAAGGAAGTCTAGAAGAAAGCAAACATTCATATTATAAACTATGGGAGACACGTAAACAGCTAGGAGCTGAATGTAGTTCCTAGTCAATAGTTAGTAGAAAAATGAAAACCTCAACCTTATGACCATAAGAAAATGGTGAGTTCTGCTTTAATTATAGTCATGGATGTTCTCTCTGTCGACTTGACCTTTAAAATAATACCTAAGTTATGAAATAGAGGAACTCAAGAAAAAGAAAAGAAAAGAAAATATTTTCAAATAAAAGAGATAAGTTTGTTAGGATTAGAGTTAGAGTTAAAAAGACATAGTAAAAGAAGTTTAGTACTGGCATTGTGGTCAGAGTGTAGTAAGAGAAAGAGTGGAAATTAACGAAGTTAGAGAGGTAGGCAGAAGACTAGAACTTACAGGTCAGAAGTTTGTTTGCACTTTATTCAGGTTGCAAGGGGAAGCCACTGCAAAATTTTGAGGAGGAAATTGCCATAATTCAATTTATATGTAGAAGGAACATTTGGGTTGTTACATAGCTTACAGTGTTTGTGGAGAGGCAAAGATTAAAGAGAACTTAACTAGGAAAGCATTCAAATGTCACAGCTGAGAAGTGATGGAAGCTTGCAATTAGCTATTTTTTGCTGAAAGTAATTAAAAGTATTCAGATTCAAGATAATAGTTTTAAAATTAAAAACAACAGGAATTATTTACAAACTAGATGCTGGATATGAGGAAAGAAAATAAATCGAGGATAATTCCTAGAATTTTGGCCTGGACAACTGGGTGTACACTAGTACTATTCCAAGATGGGGAAAGTTTGAAAGGAAATAGAGTGAGAGGCAGATCATCAGTTGTAAGTTGGCCATGTTGGGTTTGAGTTGTCTATAAAACACTGAAACAGATATGTCAATAAGGCAGCCAGATGTAAAAGTCTAGAGTTTGAGAGAGAGGTAATGATTGGTAAAATAAATGTGATGAACTTCAACCTATAAATAATATTTAAATTCATGAACATGAAAGTGATCACTTATGGATCATTTAGTAGGGGGAAAGTGACCATTTAGTGGGAGAAAAACACAAGGACAGAGTCATGGGTTGCTTCAATATATGATGTAGATCAGTAAGTTAGAAAAGAGAATTGAAAGAAGTGACTGGTGCAATAGCAAGAAAACTGAGTGAGTGTGGTATTACAAATTCATAAAAAAGTAAATGTTTTAAGAAGGAGAGAGGGGCCACATCTGCAAAATGATGCTTATATGTCGAGTAAGATGACACCCTATCTTAGTAAGGGATCTCTCAAGCAAATACTACTATGCAGAAACACTTTCTTTGTTGATCTGCTAATGTAGTTAAAGCTTGTATACCTTAATTCATAAAGTTGGGAGATAAAAATTTATAATACTAAAGTCATTTGAAGTTAAGAGCCACTACTATCTTTGAAATGCAAGTATTTAACTGGATTTTAACTGTATTCTGGAAAAGGTTTCGTGGATTAATTCTGTCAGTGGAATCTACAACTCCTACTTATCTGTATGAAGAAGAGTTATAAAACAGCTAGTCTCATGAGAGAAAAGTCTATATGAATGACCCTTCAAGTTTAAGGCTAAAACATATACTTGGTTCATGCTGCTAGTATTGCATCTGCTGCCTGGAAGTTTTGAGAATAACCATTTAGCCTCTCTCCAGTCAGCATGATCCAAATCCTGCCTGAAGATGTAGTAAACTGTAATCTTTAGATTCTTTTCTTTACTTAAAATTATTTTTTTTGTCTCCAGTAGGACTCACAGTAATGAACAGCAATAATAAAACTTGCCAAAACTTTATAATCTGGGTATCTGAGATGGTAGATAAAGATACACTCTAAATAAATAAATTAGCTACTATTTCCAATTATGGAACCAGAAAATTATCTTTGGAAATAATAATGCAGTAAGTAAAAACAAAAGTTGAAAAATCAATGCTAGCAAAGAAAAAGTAAGGCCAATAGACAGAAGTCCTCATAAATGTTGAGGAATTATTTAAATGAGAATTTGGAACAAGGAAGCTGAAAGGCTAAAAAGTATAAAGGAATGAAATATTTGAAATCAAGATTATGGAGATAAGAGAGTTGAGTTATTGGTGATGATTATGAGAACGATTTGTTAAAGAGGATGGAGTTAAGGGGGTTGAGAAAGTGGGAGACCCAGTGCTGGCTAGATCATCTAAGTAGATACTGAAGTTATCAACAATGATGAAAATGATAAGACATCATAGGGTTAATGAGGATGTGGGATGAAATGGGACGAATCAGCATGTGGAGGAGAAACTAGAGAATGGGTCCTGTACAGTCTGAAGTCATGTAATCACCCACATTATAAAGGCCTGAACCGAGAGAGTAGGGGTGGGAATGGAGTAAAAGCTAGTGGTCTGAGCTCTGTCTGAAATGCTATTCCGGGGTAGAATCTATACGTGCTTGGGACTAACTGGATGCAAGAAATAAAACATAGGAAGAGCCAAGGATGACATGAAATTTCTATTTGAAGAAATTAGGCTAATGGTATGCCATTGGTCAAGACTGATGGATTAGTATACAAATCAGAAATGTTCAGGTTTCTGCTTTGCTACAAGCCCAGTCCTTCCCTACACACCCTCAGCTATGCCAACAAGCAAGCATGTATGTACATAGATCTTAGGAACAACCCCCTGAGCATAAGTAATCAAGTATTCTAGACTTTAAATAAGCGTTTTCTATGAAAAATAAGAAATCGCTTGGTCTAAGATACTAGACATTAGTCCAAGAGAATGAGAAAGAGTAAGGAAAGGACAAAGAGAGGGAAAGAGGGAGGAAAGGAGAGAGTGGAGGAAAGGGGGGGTTTTGACAACACAATCAAAACAATTCAAAGGAGATGAAGAAACAGATTCATTTTAAGAGCACAGAATAAGAGAGCTAGATCAGTATTTGAAGCAGATGGTAGAATGTTAGCAGATGGCAAAAAAACAAAAACAGAACTAAGTCCTATTTTTCTTTTGTCTTCTATATCAAAGAATCCTTAAAACTGAAAATGAGAGAACAAACAAGACAATAAAGTATCTGAAGCTCAAAGGCCAGGATGTGTGATTCAGTATGCCAATGTATGAGAAATGTTGAATATGAATCATTAGTGACCAAAAAGGAGATCCATTGAAATGTAGTAGAGAGGTTATTACACCAGGTCATGAAGATATATCGTTCATTGAAAAAGAGACTTTGAATGCATGTTTGAAAATATTTGGTATGTTATGCTAACAAAGATAAAAACAAATTAGAAGAACATAAATGAATCAAGAATAATGCCTAAGTCCTGATAATGAGAAAACTGTACAGTGTTGATAATCTCATCACTACAAGAAAGAAGGATAAATAGGGAGTAGTTTATACACAGGATGAGTGAAATCAGATAAATGAAGGTATGAGTTATTGATAATTTCTTTGAACTTGAGAATTTCTTGGATATTCCTGTCATTCCTCCACAGATGGGCTCACATCTAGGGCTAATAAACTTTCCAGTTTATCAGTCTAGATACTTTACTGTCTTACTGTCAGTGTTTACTTTTCTGTATACTATCATAATAGACTTGCATTACTACTACTGTGGCAACTTTGTCTTGTTTATTTACCAAATTCATAGCTACTGCAATGAAATCAAACCCATACAGATGGGTAACAAAATCTTCCAGGAACTTAGTGCTGTGAAATGGAAACTTTTATACAAGCATGAACTCTTGTTGCCTTCATTAAAAGAACACATAGTTCAAATCTCCAACACAGAACAAATACATAATCAAGATGTTGCAAGAACTTAGAGACATTATCATGAAATTTTTAGAGAACATTTGAAGAATAGCAGAATACACAATTAATAGCAGGGATCAACATTAGCAAAACCCATGTCTAAGACTACTGTTGCTTAGACGACCAAAGATCTCCTAACCACCCAATCAAAATGCTATTTTAAGTCCTCAACCAAATGACCATTCTATTTTTCTAAATTTCTTTCTCTTAACTCAATGAATACCTCTCACTCCTCATCTTCCTCCTGCTCTACTCTATTACTCTACATCTTCTTTTCATTCATCATACTAAACCTGTTCTAAGTTCGTTTCTAAGTCATTCTGCTTCTCCTTATTTAGTCCCAAATCTTTTTCTTCTCTCTGGATAGTCTCCTCTTGAGCTACACATCTCTGTTTCCAAGTATATCTTGTTATTGATGAGCATTCCAAGTGTAACATACTTTCTAATATTTGCTCAAAAATTGCTTCTTCGTCTCTGTAAATGGCATCACTATCAACTTATTCTCCCACTAGGAATTTCAAGGGGTCTTTTACTTCTTTTCTTCCCCATCAATTATTGTACTTACACCACAGAAATATTTCTTGAGTCTAATTTCTTCTCTCCGTGTTAACTTTAATTGCCTCAATTCAACACTTCTCTCACTTATAAATTTACTTCCCACTTATAAATTTATATCGACCATCCTACCTGGTCCCTCACCCACTAGTCCCTACTACTCTAATTCATATTCCACATCATCTACAGCATTCTCTTCTTCAAGTTATGTCATACTGCTTCCTAGACTAAACTACTTGATGCCAGTAACTGTGCCATTTAAGTGTTGTTTTCCCAGCACCTAGGACAATGCCTAATACACACTAGGTTCTCAACAGATTAGAAAAATGAACTATTATATGGAGCTTCCACTGTGTGTTCACCACTATCTTGACAGACCAAACACCTTCATGAGTCATTGTTTTTTCATACACACTCTCTTCACAGGAGACAGGTTAGCTAAGTATTCAGGGATCAAGCTTTGGCTCTATCCAATAAGAGGAATATGATAAGTTTAATAATTACAACAATTGTTATTGAATTATTTATCTCAATGTTTTTGACTGGTGAATTTATATTTATTCCCAAACCCCATGCACTATTTAATCATTAACACTGCTGTAACACATTTAACATAATACTGTGTAACCTTGTCTCTTTTCACATCAGTTACACACATTGTAAAGGCTGCGTTTTATTCATCTTTGTGTCCCCATCATCCAATAGAATGCTTTGCACACAGTAGTTTTCCAAGAGACATTTGTTGTTGCATGAAAGTAATGTCAAGGAAACTAAGAGAGTAGAATGTATCCCCCCAAAAAGAGGACCTAATGCTACTCAATTCTACAAATGTGTCAAGAGGAATGAGGACAAAAAAAGGACTTTGGATTTGACAATAAGAGAGTCATTGAGAATTTCATGTTAAATGTGGTGGATTAAGCATTCTGGTTTACAACTGATCCTCTCCAAACCTCCACTAAAATGAAATTAAGGGAAAATTAAAGAAAAAGATTGGTAAAATGCATAGATATGCAAGGATAAAGAGACTATTAAAGTAGGTAATTTCAATAAAATTAAAAACCTGAAAAAGCAGGCAGTTGAATAATAGCCATCTGTAGAACTGAGAAAGCTAAAACCTAAGCCAGAAGTAAGGGAAGCCAAGAGGAAAATGTATTCATGACACAGAATCCCAGAAAGTCTTAGGAATCAAAGGAACTGGCTATTTCTAAAAAGCAGTGATGAAATTAGAGATACAGACTAGGGGACCGGTTGAACATCACTGTAAGAAGCATTCCAGTTTCCTGGTTCCCAGCTGTTATTCTGCATTGAAAAGCAACTGCACTTGCTCCACCCAAGTAAAGCCTAAATTCCTTGGAGAACTGAACAGGAGGGAATATGGACTTACAAACAACAGACCCAGTTAAAGATAAGGCATCATACTGAAAACAGTAGATGAGGTGAAACTCTATGTAGTAAATCATGAAACATTTGTTCTTTTTCTTCATTTAGCCCCAAGAGGTATCCCAGCAATGTGTATATTCTCCCTGACAGGAGATTGGAGGGTTCCCCTAGGAGAATATTGATCAATTTAAGAGTAAAGAAATAAAAACCTTAATAATTTGGGACCCTCTAATAAAACATCCCAACCACTTCACCTTACATGGTCATAATGCAAGCACCAAAGATAATGATGTAGCTAACATGATAGGATAGAAAGAAGAAATATATATATGGCAAAGTAAACTCCAATTTCCTAGTAGGAGGTCAAGAAATATCTAAGGACAAAAAAGAAAAATGAAGTGTAGTACAATAACTACACGTATTAGTTAGGGTCTTCCAGAGAAATAAAAACCTATGGATATATAAGAGATACTGAGTATAAGTGCTTTAAGAATATGCAAAATGAGAGTCATAAGATTTTTACTATTGGCCTTTTGGAGTAACAAAACACATACTTAACCACATACCATAAATAACTAAGAAACTGGGAAAAACATGAAACAGTTGTTTTCAGACACAGCACAACAGTGTTAAATGCATATGACCTTAAGAGTAGGAAAACAAATGAGTGTGCCTTGTAATCATTTTGGTTTTCTGTGGGATATTCAGATCATGAAGCTGAGAAGAGAATTCCAAGTCAGGCTTAAAAAGTTAGAGAATTTGAGAAGACAGAGATCAGAGTTTAAAAAGAATACAGTGACTGGAAGACATGAAGCAGAGAAGGAAGCTATGAAAGGAGGAGAAAGTCATCCAAAAATCTGATAAGTTCCTTTAAATGTGAGCTGAGTACTAATTTGTGTATGTACAGATGTATAGATGAAATTTCAGGAAGCAGGCCAAGAACAATCAAGGCATTGCAAGATGAGCAATTCCCAGAACTCATACACAACAGGGAAACATTCAAATCCCAATCCACCAAAGGGCAGAGCACTTGGGAATCATCCAAAGCATCAAGGAAGATTCCAGATGGGTCAGGCTATCTCTCTTTCCCAGTACAAATAAACAGATGATCATAGATAGATGATGGAGGGGTTGGGGGGGAGAGAGAGAGAGAGAAAGAGAGAGAGAGAAGAGAGAGAAAGAGAAAATTTTAAAATGACCTGTAAGCACTTTGAAAAAGTGATCAATATCATTCATAATCAGGGAAATAAATATTAAAATCAAAATGATATACCACTATACATTCATTAGATTGACTAAATTTAAAAGACTGATAATACCAAATGTTGATAAGAATGTAAAGTCAGAGAACTATCATAATTTTCTGATATTAATTTAACATTTCCCAGTTATAACCTTGGGAAACTGTTTGGTATTTTCTTATAAAGTTGAATTTATACCTGTCTTATACTGTCTTATAACCCAATCATTTCACTTTTAAGGCTTATCTCAGAGAATGAAATAGTTGAACATTTGTACAGAAATTTTTAGAGTAACTTTATTATAGCCAAAATCCCAAAACAATCCAAATGTCAATTAACTTGTGAGTGAATAAACCAATTTTAACATACTCATATAAGAGAATTCTATTCAGGCATAAAAAGAAACAGCCGGGCTCGGTGGCTCAGCCTGTAATCCCGCGCCTTTGTGAGGCTGAGGTGAGTGGATTGCCTGAGCCCGTGGGTTCGAGACCCGCCTGGGCAGCGAGACCTCATCTCTACAATAAATCAAAAAATCAGCCGGGCATGGTAGCGCATGCCTGTAATTCCGGCTACTCGGAAGGCTGAGGCGGAAGGATCGCCGGAGCCCAGCAGGTCGAGGCTGCGGTGGCCGGGAGCGGCCACTGCACTCCAGTCTGGGCAACAGAGTGAGACTCTAACTCAAAAAAAAAAAAAATAGAAAAGAAAAAAATTGTTTATATAAGCAACAATATGGATGAAACTTACGTACATTTTCCTGAGCAAAATGCCAATCACAAAAGAATACATACTATATCATTTTATTTTTATGAAACTATGAATTGGCTATATGAATTTTTTTCTTCATTTTAAAGATGTGGGGGTACAATTCAGAGTTAGGCATACAAATGTTCATTATGCAGGTAACCTTGTTGATGAGGTATGCCCCTCCCTCTCCTGGCAGTTTCACTCAACTGTCAATCCTGTGGCTATATGAAATTTTAACATATCATGAAAAAAAGTAGATTGATAATTGCCTGCCGACAAGAAGAGGAAATTACCCAGGAAAGTGAGAGGGAATTTGAGAATGACAGAATTGTTCCACACCTTAATTGTGGCGATGGTTACATTAGTGTACACATTCGTCTCAACTCATCATATTGTTGAATTAAAATGCATGAATTTTTGTTTATGTAAATTATACCCCATTAAAGTTTATTTTATAAAGAAAGTGAAAAAAAGATCAATTTTGCTGAAAATGAGAGAATGGCCCTGCCAGTATAGTCAGGGTCCTATCAGAAGCTTCATGCAACCTCATTATTAAAACATAAGCTACCTCTAAGTTGTTCAAGGCATTAAAAAAAGGAAGGGAAGGGAGAATGATAGGGATAAGCAGACATGTTCCTCCTGATGAAAGCACCCTATAGGGCAGAAAAATGCAATCTGATGAATTGTCTAGATCTACTTGGCAAGTGGCTCTTGACCCAATCAGAAAATGCAATGGACAGAGCATCATGTTTAATAAACATCATGGAACACACAGCAACTTCCAGACTGTGGGAAATCTGCAGGAAAAATGACATAGTTTATTAGAATGAGAAAATATCTATATTAATCCCTAGATATAGAAAACTCAAGATGTATTTGGATTCAAATAGATTTTTTTAAATCTCCTATAAAAAATATAATTGATGAAATGTGAACACTATCTGATGATATCAAGGAAATTTTGTTAATTGTTAGCTGGGAAAATAATGCTATGGTTAAGTTAAAAATATTCTTTATCTTAAAGACATACACTTAGATATTTACAGATAAAATTATGTTATGCCTGGGATTTGTTTCAATATAATCTGGATGAGGAGAAGAGGGTAGGAAAACAAATGAACAAGTTAATATATATTGGTCATATATTGAAGAGTATATTGGGTTGTTATATCATTCTCTCTGGTTTTATATATACTTACAAATTTGTCCATATTAAAATTAAAATTAACTTAGAGGGGTAAGTGATGACCAGTGCTGTTTTTCAGGATTCAACTGAAATAGGCTCTGTGAAAGAGTGTGCAGTGTCTGTTAACCTCTTGCTCAGTATATTATTCAGAGCAGGCGAGCAGATGTAGTAGCGACAGACCTGAAATCTCAGCTTAACAAAAGCCTGTTTCTTGTTCATGCTACATGTCCCACATGAGTTGGTAAAGGAAATCAGGCTGATGAAGGCTCAACCCTTAGTTAAATAATTGACCTACAAATGCCTTTTCTTTGAATTTTAAGGGAGAGTGAATCTGTACAAATGAAGCAAATTTATGAGCAACTAGTATAAGAAAGTCTCATATCAAATGTTACCAGGGCTTCTTGAGGATCTCATAGCCTAGTGAAAAAGTGGACTGTAGAACGTGCAATTATAATACATAATAACTGTGATTTTTTTAAAAAGCTGATATTAAAAGTTACAAAGTCTTAGGAGTTTATCAGAAGTGCTCCTATCAATGTAAAAAATGAAGGATGCAAATAGTTCCAAACTGAAGGAAATATTTTCAAATGTTTGTTCAATGGATGTGAATAAAATTCAAACTTACTCAGATAAAAATAAAAGTCCTCTAATCTCACAGAACATTTATAATTAGAAGTTACACCATGAAATATTTAGTCATTTCAAGTTCAAGTTAGAAGAAATGTTTTTCAATCGAATTTCTGGAACATAACCCACTCTGCTTTCTGGTGGGAAATATAAATGACTATATAAGTTGAATATAAAATGCATGAACATCTGGAAGCTTGCTAATTGCAGACAGAATGTCACATAAAACAAGAAATCAAAGAACTTCTTTCTGGCTCATATGTCTTTAGGAGAGAGAAATCACTTTCCTTGGCACAAGTACACTGGCATAATTGACAAAACGTTGAGATGGCGCATTTCACCATATGTGCTTCCTTGGATCCAATCAAGTCCCTTGAACACTGGACTCATAAACTCTACATTTGGTCGAGGGCAGTATATGATAAATTCTTGAATCAGTGGTAATAAGAGCTAGAGCAGAAGTTTAAATACAGCAAACAGACAGAAAATGAACTCCCTTAGTCAATTGGAATAAAGTAAACACCTAATAAAGAAATTCACATCTAAGTGCATTGGACGGTAGGTTCCCAACATGCTAAGAGCAGCATCAGTTCTATTACAACAATGCAAAAACCACATTCAGCCTACAGGCCTGTTTTCATTGGCCAAGAAATCATTCCCCCACCCCCATCTAAGCCAACATTTTTAGAATGTGTAATTTTTTTATAAAAAGACTTCTGCCTTTTCTTAAAAACAGGAAGATACAACAATTCCCCACAGCTTCAGGAGAGGACATGTGACCCCAGTAATCACCTCTGCTCACACAATGAACACATAGATCCTGCCCTTGGTTACTTTTCATTTCACCTACCTGGTCCTTGCAGGCATGTGAGATCATAAGCACCGCTTCAGAAAAAAGTGGTCACAAGTCACCATTTTTATACTGCTTTTGATGACCCACATCTTCCTCATACACACATGCCTGGAGGCCCGTGAAGGGCTCTCCTCAGCTCATAGAGCTGCTATTATACTCACTTACTGTTCCTCCTCCTTCAATTGGTATCTCTCTATATCTCTTGGAGTTTTAGGGATGAGAATACACTCTTGTGTCCATAGCCTCCCTGAGATGAAACATAAACTGGGGAGTCAGGGAGATGAATATAAAAATTCAACTTTATTAGTGATAACATTAAACTGAAGAACATGGTTTGGATCAGTGGCCAGATGGGTCTCTTAATAATACATGGTTTGAATTTAACCTCATCCAAAACTGCTGATCTCCGCTGCAGAGACGAACTCTGCCCTGGTAGAATTTTCTCTAGAGTGTACTTCAGTCAGGCTAACTTAAATAAACAGGAAAATCCAGAAGAAACAGAGCTGATCATGTTCAGTATCTTTTCCCAAATTTCTCAATCTCAAAAGTCATCACTTGAACCTTGGTTAGGAGTAAAGGAGGTAAGGGGAAATCTAGAAGGGTTTTTCCTATATTTTCCCTCCTGGAGATTTAAGTATATGTTTCTTATTTGTGGAAATAGGAAGAATAGAAAATAAGTTCCCTGCACATATATTTATATTTCCATGCTTTCCATTTTCTTCACCTGTTTTGTTTAACAATCAATCAAATGATCAATGATGGGTTCACATCATCCCTCAGGGAAGACGAAATTTAGGATAGTTCTCTCCTGGTTCATGAGGCTCCACCATAGATACCAATCATTGCTTCACTGTGGCCAATTGATTTTTTTTCGTGAAGGATATGAAATAAAAAAGAATGGCACATCAAGCAAACTCACTCCAAAGTTTTACTTGTTCCCTAGTAAAAAAGTTATATTTTCACTCCCTATTTTGTTTCTCATTCTAATTTATGTTCAGCCTTACTATTCTTCATGATTCACCAGAGATTATATAAGAAATCAAACAAAAGCATAACTGTTCTTCGATAACAGAGCATCAACAACATAATAGTTACCAAATTTGAATGTAACTATTCTCCCCTATGAAGTTCTCAGGAAGAAATTAAAAACCTGATGTTAAGTCACCTGGTTTTTAAATTAAAGTCCAATAAATTAAGATTAGAATCTCTTTTCCTCAAGTTCTTTCTGTATTCTCCAGAAACGGCCTTGGGTTGTAGTTTAAATTGTATTCCATAGGAATGGTATTATACCTTTAAGAAATCAGAAGTTATTCTTTTTCTCATAGGTTCCACTACTAATAAAGTACAAAGAATTGATAGGATACAGAAAATTATTATAATCTTAATTTTAAAACAACCTTATCTGAGCTCCAAAGTGATTATCTCCAATTTTTTTTAATGTCTCCAGAAACTATGAACCAATATGTATTATCCTCAAAGACCATAGCAGAGATACAGAGCTATCTAAGGAAAGGAGAATGAATGAAGACAAACTTACTTTCTGCTAAATTAGACTCCCAGCTGATCAGTGTCATTTGCCCAAGGTCCAAATTCAGTGAATTGTGAAGTCCGCCATAAGGAGATTAACTATGTTTAACAAATATGAAGGGGAGAGGAATTCACTTTTGCTTTAGCTGTCCACAATCAGAGAGTGAGAAAATCTCCTGGCAAAGTTTAAAATGTGCAGTACTTATGGTCCCAGGCACTAATCTTAGTGAAGTTTCTTTCTTTTGCATCCAGCATATTTACAACTTTTAAATTGAGACTTTGAGTATCAATTATCTGCCCCAAGTCCCCACCCCATGATGGCATTTGAGGGCAAGATCTGTCCAGGATGCAGTCCTATTCCACAGGGACTGTTGCCACTTGCTCTGGACTATCCTAGGTCTGGGAAACTTGCTTGCTAGAGGTTTCCCTCTCCCCTCCCTTGGATTCTGCTGGAGAATCACCCTCTACAGGTTCTTTCTTTCCTCAGCTTTTAAATGTTCTAGACCTTCAACAACATTTTTTTCTGCTGAATAGTTTTCTGCAACAGAGAAGATCTCTAATGCTTTATTTCTGTCTGCTGTTCTTTTTATTCCAAGAAGGCTCAAAATAATCTAACTTGCTTCTGTAATTGATTCCTTTCTTTCTTGACCACAGGCATGGCTATTCACAAGGCCTTAATAACTGCTTTGCTTTTCCTTTTTCTTTGTTTTTAAGCTCTATTATCTGATTTTGTGACATAATTATCTTTAGGTTTTGTTTGGCAGGGTGCCCTATCATGAGATAAATATAATTAGTGAGTTCTAGTGCTGCCCCAAACATTCACTTCTAGAGCAAATCTTGTCGACCTTTACCTTCTGAGTTGAATCATCCCAATCATTGTCTCATCAGACAAATATCTAACCCAGTCTAATTGAGATGTATTATTGTTTTCCCTTTCAATATATATTATCTCCCGTCACTTTTCTTCAAGCCCTTATTACATGTTTCTTCTCCCCAAGAGGGAAGCAATATCTTCACCTTCACTTACAATAACTGTATCACCTTGAAATCAGTACTTCTTTTCATGTAGGCTGATTTTTCAACCATCTTCCTTCAAATCTGTCCAAATAGTCTATCTATACCTATATGATTAGTTCTCATTAAAGACTCTCTATCTACACAGTGCTTACATCTTGAATCTATTCTATATGCAAGTGCAAGTAAAATCTTATCAAATATTCTCAATTATGAGTAAAATTTTAGACATTGATGAAGGATGGTCAAGAACTTGGAACATTTTGCTAGGGATGATATCAAATTATAAAAAATAGGGGAAAGATTAGGACAAGTTTTTTTGACTTCTCCCCTGTCTGTTGAATCAGGGGACATCCACAACCGTAATATCTCTTCGGTCTTAAGTGGAAACTTTTGTGCAGGACACTGAGTTTGCACCAATCTTTATCATTCATATTTTGACAGCGCAAATTATTAATAGTGATAGCATGCTACCTCTTCATATACTACAAGTGGTCACAAATTTAAATATGTAAGCTGCAGAAATGAATGGATCCAACCATCCTGTAAAGTAGGGCTTTACAAAAGATACAATTAAACTTCCTTTTGCTGACTTTTCTCAAATAAATAAATACTCCATACCCACAACTTTAAGAGAACCTCTTTAAGGAGTTTGTTAAAAATTTTCAATCTTGTAGATGGCTCTAAAACATCATGCCTAACAAAATATGAAACACCTGTCTTCAAGTAATTATGTCTACAGACAATCATATTTATAGACTAAGTAAAATTTCAACAAGTTCCCTTTTCCACAATGTGATTGAAAAGTGGGTCAGCACAAAGCAGAGTTGGTTGTATCGATGGCTTTTATCCTTCTCTCTAGAATCCCACAGTAGAAGGAGAAAACAAAATAAAATAAAGCCTAACTTTGTCAAAGCCTGTTCCTAGAACATCTCATTGTTTGGATTAGAATAAAGGTTACTCAAAATTTGGGGGGGAAGTTTGTTCAATTTGGGCGATCTCAACATAACAATCCCCTGTATTCTGTGAACCTGGTTGCTATGCTACAATCATGTTTCTCTAGGTTTCAATCAACCTCCTTAATCCTAGAAAAACTAAAACAATTCTTTCTTTTGTAATACCACTTTTAACAGCAGCTAAGTTGGGGCTTATTTTCTTTAATTTGGTCCATCCAGCTAGTTGACCTCTTGAGATTTCAGACTTTCTCCTAAGTATCTCCCCCACAAATTGAATTTGTCTGTTTTGCTTTTAATTTTCTTTCATTCTTCTTAAGATTCCTATTCTAATAATAAAACCAAAGCATATTTTTAAATTAAGAGCTTCTTGAATTTTAAATAAAGTCATTCCAGAAATACAGTGCATGAGGCACAATTGACTTTAGTTGCCATTTTAGACTTTGGATTTACAATAATTTCGTTGAGTTTTTTAACTATTCACTATATACTAAGAACATCTATTCTTTTTATTTGTTCTTTAATAAATGTATCCAAACATCTATGGGTAAACACATAATCTGGGTCTCTAAAATAAAAAAACCACTGTCAGAGTTGATGTAATTATCACTTTCAGAGCCCTTCTGAGTCCATGAAGTTGAATAGAAGACTCAGTGCACTAATCTTGAGATTCTAAGCAGTTAGCTCATGATGCTGAATGCAAGTGAGAATAACATAAATAGAAATAGAACTTGGGGCAACTGAGGAAGCACTGCATTTGTATGCCAGACATAAAATTTATACTAATTATTTGTAGCCCACATGGACTTAACTGTCTTTCCAAACCATCCATAAGCCTGGATGAAAAATACAATAAAAACAGCGAATTATTCTGATGTGAGCATTAACAAGAAGTAAAAGTTTTCCTTTTCTTGAATACGAATCAGCAATGAACCTGAAATGCTTGAGGCATTAGTCTTTTTCAGCTAGATTAGAAATACACATTTAAAAGATTTTTTTGATTTTCATAAGGTCAAGACTCTAGACCAGGGATGTCCAACTTTGGCTTTCATGAGCTGTATCAAGTTACATTTCGGCTTCCCTGGGCCATAGCAAGTAAAGAGAAATTGTCTTGTGCCATACATAAATTATACATTTAGTATATATACATAATAAGACTTGTTAAATATTTTATCATAAAGTTTAGAAAAATGAGAACAATATATAACTAGTGGGAAATTTGATCTTGTTTTTGTAAAACTAATCTATCAATGTCTGGTTCCAGGGAAGTGGTTGCAATTCTTAATGAGTTCTCAAGGTGCTCGTCAGAAATGTTTGTTTGAATTTTGTTCATATACTTATAATTGAAAACAGCTGCTCACAAATGTATGTGCTGTCAAAAAGCAATGTCATGAATAAGGCATGATTGTGAACTTCAAAAATGGAACTACACATGAGGTCACAAAGAAAATAAATACCAAAAATCACATGATGTTAAGAGATTTTGTGTGGCTGCATTACTAGATGTCCTGGGCCACATGCAGACCACGGGGCTATGAGTTGGACCTTCCTGCTATAGACAAAAAAATTTTAACAGCTATAATTAAGCAATATGTTATTTAGACATATATAGGTTAAACACAAGTCCAGGAAAGTGGCTATATCAGGATGGAAAGAAGAAAGACAAGATGAGGAAATCAAATAGGTAGAAGGAAGTTTTTGTCAATGTTCCAGTTTTCAGGCCAGATGGTGGGTTTTTTGGATATTAATTTATTTCAAATAACTAGCTTAATTATGAAACAAATAAAAAGGGACAATGATATGTTAATAATAAAAGTGTCCCATGTATCAAAGATGCTAATTCAATTCTGTGTACCTAAGTACAGTAAAATAAATATATTTATACATACATTATAATATTCATATGCAATAATAAATTATTAACAATAGCACATAACTTGTTTTCATTTGTAACATTCTGAAAATTGGAAATGACATGTTTAATTATGTAAAATTAATTATTGATAGTCTTTACCTAATATTATAGAATCTTCAATACTATGTTAGTAGTATAAAAACTCTATGCTTGCTAATTATATTCCACAATACAAATGTCAGGAAATAAAAATGATAATGTGAATTTCCAGAATTAACATATGATAGCAGTTGAAACAGTCCTGATATTAAATGAGTGACTGAGAAGATGTAGCATACTATACTTTCTTCACTCCCAACCAAGTCTACTGAACTTCTACCTGCAAACCTTGAAAGAAGCATAGTAAAATTGCTAAGTTACATTTCTTTTAAGCTATGTTGTAGCATTGTATTACTCACAAAAAGGATGGAAAACAAGCACAGCAGCTCCCTCCCTCACCAAAAAAAAAAAGTTTTCTTGGTGGAAAAATAAAAACTTCACAAGTGTAGGAAAATGAGACACATTCAAAGACAAAATTTGGGAGATTCACTTCCAGTAATAGAAAACTAGAAAATTTGAAACCATCTTTTGTTGAAAGGAAATAGAAACTTGGGGCAAAATAAAACAAAATCTGTGTAATGGCATGGAAGGACTACTAAGGCAGTGAAGACTTATCGTAATAAGATCTAGGGGAAAAATGCAAATTGATAACCTGGAATTGGAGACCTCTTTGTGTCCTAAGGGTGTTTGCCTAAAATGAAGAACTTGTATTATACTAATGAGACTAAAAATAGAAAACTGGAAATAAAGGATAAATCAAGGATTGAACAGGGGCAGAGCGGGATGATCCTCTGACAAACCAAAGAGATTTTAGGCTGAGATTACAAAGTTTAAAATTCTAGGAATAAGTAGGAATTGGCAATGAAACTATATTATTATGGACTAAAGCACAATTTAGAGTTATTTCAACTTTTGATTAATTAAAGTGGCCTAAAATTTCTGGTGTCTCTAACCATGCCAGAAACCAGTATAAATTATCTCTTATAGAAGATAACAGTAACATGATCCTCAAATTTTATCCATAATTTGTATGTGTGATATCTAGTACTTTATCAATAATAATTAGGCAATGTAGGAGACAAGAGAGTATCTCTAAAATCCTACATGAATAAGTAATAAAAATAGTCATGCAGGGAATCTAGAGACAAGAGCATTAAAATAAATATCCTTAATATAATCAAGCAAATAGAATTGAGCGAATAGTTAAAACTATCACAAAAATAAGCCAAATGGAAAATCTAAAATCAGTAAACTGGTTTCAACAGTACTAAATATGGCTATAGACAGAATTAGTGACATGAAAGAAAGATTAAAACAAAATATTTCGGCTAAAGTCTGGGGGGGAAAGATGGAAAATTTAAAAACAAATGTGTAAATAGCATATGGTGAAAAGGCATTATATACATGTATTTGGAGACCCAGAAAAAGAAATCAAAACAAAAATTAGAAACAGTATTTGCAGAGATATTGGCTGAAATACATCCAAAACTGATCAAACATATTAAGTCACAGACTTAAAAATCACTATGAACATTATAAATGGGATAACTGCAAAGAAAATCGCATGTGGACATAAACTAGTAAATTGTTGGAAACAAAAAGCAAAGAGAAATCTTCTTTTTACTTTATAAAAAATATTTAATTGGCATATAATAAAACAACCGGGGTGGGGGGGACAAAAGAGCACACATTTTTTGAATGCATAGGATTATTAACCAAAATTGACCACTGATAATTAGCATTCTGTCAATCATTTTGTTGCCTTGAAAAAGGATAGAGCTAAATACCTTTCTATCATTTGTAGATCATCTACTACATGAGTTTATTTAACAACACCAGTCAAGATGCTGATGTCCCCAGAGGTAAGCCAGGTAAGAGTACCATCTTAGGGTGTACCTGTGCAACTTTTTGTAATATGAATGTTTAAGAATAAATGAGAGATAAATAAATGAAAAATCGCACAATCCTTAATTTTCTCTTTATATTTTATTTTTACTTTGACTCCAGAAAAAGCTTTACACAAAAAAAATTTTAAATTATTTTCACAATTTTGATTGTCAAAAATATTCATACTATTGTACTTATTTTATACTTCCTTGATAGCCTTTTATTCTTTAATGTATCATCAAGGCCTAGTGAGAATTCCTACATGTTTAAAAAAGAAAAAAACATATTTTTTACTTCTTGTAATTTTTCCTCCATCCCACAAGGAGTGATTTAAATAGTATCCAAAATGCTGTGTAGAGTTGACATTTCAGTTGAAGATCGGTGGTGCTAATGGTTGGGAAAGAATCACAATCGAAGAGTGATAACCCAAATTCTTTAAGCCAATAATATCATGAAAATACCACTGTACTAGGAATCAGGAAACCAGCTTCTATTTTTGACTTTGTTTCTAAGTAATTTTAGGCAAATTTCTTAGCCTTTCTTGGCACATTTTTTAATCTGTTGTGTCCCTTCAAATTCAAATATTCTAATATACTATAGATCAATCTACACTTTTAAACAAATATATGTGATGTATATCTTTCTGCAAACTTTTCATTCAAGTTTGTGTCCTTCAGTACTGACAAATCTAAAACAGATAACAAGCAAGTGTTGAATTAAAAGTCTGTGACCATCCTAGTTTCTAACTACTATTTTTTAACATGATTGCCTGAACACATAAATAATATATACTTGCTGCTTAATAATACCCCTTATTATTAAGTTTTTATGGACTTTGCAATGTATGCCTTCTAAGATAATCATTGTCTTTTTTTCTCTTTCTCAAACACTCTGTCAGCATGGAAACAAAGGAGCATTTTTAATCCACTAATTCTTCCAAGAACTTATATCATCTGCATCTTGAAAATTTTACTGAGATTTAATGTACTGAACATGCAAGTCAGACATATCATTTTTTGAATCTCCTCTTGACTAGGTCTTTGCATCATATTATGACATCTAATCATTTAACCTTGAAATTCAAAAATGTTTTCTGCTTGGCAGATTTCCAGAGCTATGCAATTACATAAACTGCTCATAAATTATTTACTTAAATTGAATTTCTTGTAAATTATAATTTTACATAATCTGGAGGAAAATAGAAATAACATTTTGAAAGATTTTCCTCACAGAGACATTCTTTTATGTAACAGTTTCAGTATGTTTCCTTGACAACATTGTTGCTAAGAATGTCTAGTTGAGGCAATAAAGACTCTGTGGTAAATGATTGATGTCTATTTTAAGTATAGAAAATGTGTATATGCTATGTGTAGTTAAACATGTCACTATAATCATACAACCAGTTGTGGGTCATTGACATACTAGTTAAAGCTGTATTAAATGTTTCATTTAAAAATAAAATTTGCCAAACATTAAGCTTTGAAACTAGAAAAAATAATGTTTTCTGGAGTAAACAAATGTACTAATGCCATAGGTACTTTAAATATAATTGATGCAGATCCCAACATTTTCCAAATGGGAGTATACTTGTCTTAAACTAAATTATTTCATCAGTAAACATCTTGAAAAGTGATAACTGAATAGAAAAAAGTAACATCTACTCTGTGCAGTAAATAAACAGAATCAACATTCTGCCTTTGTCTCACATTGAACAGATTGAGTCAGTGAGACACCAAAATATGATTTAGTCCCTTCTTCTGTCACAGGTAGGACTAACAAACTTCTGTTTTCTAGATAATTTCCCAAAGATTGTTTTGCTATAACCTAATATCTAATCTGATATATGTTGTTGATGTTCCATTTTGGAGTTATGAAACCTGTCAAACTTTCCAATCTTAAGAAGAAATATAGTAAGAATATATTCCCTATTTAAATTATGTTTTTAAAAAGTACATGTATGCCTAATCCACTACAGCTGGTTGTCGGCATTAAAGTGAATATCCTTCAACACACTCTCCTACCACTAGGACTTACAACTGATCCAACAATGAAAATGTGCAAAGACTATCACCACAAATTAGGAAACAGGACTGTTCACACACATTATACAATGGAATAAGAGAAGATAACCAGGTCTAAAATTACATCTCTAAAATCACCTCACGGCATGACTCAGTCAAGATGATATGATTCGTACTTTGTTAAGCTTATATACTCCAAAGAAAGAGATGGTGGATACAATATAAAAATAAAAAGGACATAGGTTTAAATACATGATAAACATCTCTACCAACCTGAAGTGAAATAAAAATCAAATGGTAAGCAGGAATGAAAGTAGATTTTCTGTGCCACAAATCTTGAAGCAAGTAATAGATGCTGAGAGTAAGAGGAAATTTTTTAATCCTTCACATAACAAAAAAAATAAAATAAAAGGATGCCACTGGATCTTTAACCCTAAACACCTCTCATTTGTGAAAGACAGCTCTAAAAAAAATTGCTATCAAATGTTGCCAAGAGCTATAGTTCATGCTGCTCCACAGATATAGTGTGCCTCAGCCAAATCCTTCGATGGCTTTTCAGCTGGCAACTGAAGAACTTGGTTCACAATGGAGTCAAAAGAATTGTTGAAGGCAACTGCAAATCCTCTAAACAGAAAGACTGACTCCAGGAGGCAATTCATCAGCATCCATGCTGTAGAAGGCTAACAGGCAGCTTGAAGGTAGGGCAAAAAAGCAATCTCTTCATAGTTCTAGGCAGCCATTTCTTTATTTAGTTTATATTCTACAGTCTTGATTGTCACTTACTAATATGTTGCTTCATAGTGCCCTTCAGCTAAAACATTAATGACTTTGTTTCTATCTGTTCCAACACTATTTTATCATAAGGACTCTATCTTTTTTTTCAGTAAGTAATGCTTTTATTTATTGTTTTATTTAATAGTACCTATACAATATTTACAACATACCAGGTTCTCTTTTTAAAACCTTATACATATTAACTCACTTAAGTAATAAAGACCCAAAGCAAGATGTAGGCATCACAGTGTTGACCCTGTGGGTGAGCCAGCGTAGGATACACAAAAGGACCCCTGTATTTGGAAGGTGGATTATTGATAGCTTCCATAAATATTGGATAAGCATCTGCTATGTGCCAAGCACCCTATCAAGGAATGATCAAAACTATTTCTTTATCTGCATGGATGAAGAGTTATCACCAGAACGAGAGAAAAGAGGAACTCCAATCCTACACCACAACTCTCTACATAGCCTCATACTTTAATCTATAATAAATAGAGCATAGTTCCCATTGACTCAGTCATTCTTTAAAAAAAAAAAACTGTTGATAAATGTCTGAGTTCAAAAATCCCTGTAGAAATTTTTAGAGGTATATCAAGATAAATAATAAATGGATCTATAAAGATATAAAGATAAAACATAGATTTTATACAGAGATTTTTATACATACATTGCTAGATCTAACCTGACTATAGACCAGGATACTCATGGGAAAAACAAAGTAAGAAGACTATATAGAAGATACATTGACTTATAGAAGACTAATAAAATTAGGCTTATTTCTGTCTGGTTCCCCTCATACTGTGAAATTTGCATCCCATTTGTAAAGCAAGATGTGACTCTCACATAATTCTATAAGAATTCCATTATAGAAGGCATTGTATGGCAGCATAAAAGGAATCTTTGGTTTTATCACAAATAATACTGTGTTCTTTGAACTACTGTGCTATACTTTAGGCTTTTCCAAAGAATAATCTGGAGTACATTAAGAATAAACTATCATTGTTATAAGTTTTACATGGAATTCTTTAACGGGAATTGTTTTATATAGTAGTTTTTACCTTGTGTATTAAAATGTATTATCAACTCACATAATTTTGCATAAATATATCTATTTCACACAGCAAAGTACTTGTATGCAAATCATCCCAAGAATCTTTTCATTACTGTTTACTTGACATTAATAGAAGTGAATATTCCTTCATTTCAATCTTCACAGATAAATTATATTGCTGTACCATTTTTCTCTTTTTCCGTTTAATATGGTCAGCAACACCCTATATTTTATACCTGTACAATACACTATATGTTGTTGAACATGCATAAAATAGACTTAATAATTATCTTCATTGCATATGCTCTCTACTAGATAATACTGGTTAGCGGTTCGTTTTTTATTTATGTAACCAACCAAACAACATATATTTATGGAGCACACAGTATGTCCCAGGCTGTAGAGAACCATAGATAAGCAAAGCAGCCATAGTCCCTATCCTCACTGAGTTGCAGACTAGTTCTTAGGACAAATTAGGACCTGAGATAAATTTGTGGTTTATTTCCTTGATTTAGTCTAGTCCATCAAACAGCTGAATTTATAAATTATTTTCCCTTAACACCTACAAGGGGGAACCAAACAAAACCCAGAATTAATTTATTAAAAACTGTATATCTCTTCTTACATATTTAAAATTCATTCACCCTCAAAGTACTTTCCATTTGATGCAGTAGGCATATCGAGATGCTTTATGTACTGCTCAAAACAGTTGTTAAACTGAACTCATCTATTTTAATGCCTTTTTTGTGTTTCTGCTATTTTTTAATTTTACCTCTTCCACATGGGCAAAATGTTTCCCTTTAAGGACTTTTTTCATCCAGGGAAACAAAAACATAGTCACTCAGGATGAGATCAGGTGAACAGGAAAGGTGGAGCATAAGAGTCATGCTGCTTTTGGTCAAAACCTGCTAAACACTCAGCGTAGGGTAGACAGGGGCACTTGCCATGAATGGGCAAACACGTTGAAAGAATCTCCAAAAAAAATTCACTGAAGCCAAACACAGCCTCTCACAGCAATGCTAGCTGGTACACTGATGCTGATGGATTCCTAGAACACTTACCTAGCAGGAGAAGCCTGCACTACAAGGGTCCTGCCCTCCAGAAGATAATTTCGGGTTTTGGGAGGGGTCTCCCTTTGTATGCTCTTTTCAAAATGGCACTACCCAAGCATTTGATCGCCGGAGCCCAGCACGTCGAGGCTGTGGTGGCTGGGAGCGGCCACTGCACTCCAGTATGGGCGACAGAGTGAGACTCCAACTCAAAAAAAAAAAAAAAAAAAATATATATATATATATATATATATATATAGCAATTGTTTATATGGTTTAGGAGAAAAAGTAAGTAATAAAGATTATACATTTCTGACATTTTATTACAAAAATAAATCTCCTAAGCATATACATAGACAATATTGAGTTTCCCAGAAGCCCAAACAATAATGCTTTTGTTATCTTCTGATAACAGTATATCTCCACTCTCATTAAAATTGAGGAATAATTGTCAAAATCCCCTGAGAATTAAGTTAAATTATCATGACATCATAATAAAATTTACCACTATTTGACAAGTTTTATGATAATCTCAAGGTTTGCCTTTTACCTGAAATAAGACTTTTTTTCCTTGACAGCAGATTGTTTTTCTTGAAGCTATCAGGAAAAATGAACTCAAGGATGATAGCGCATTAGTTCCATGGTGTGACTGTCAGAAGGAAATCAAAAAGTAAGACAGAACTTGCAGTTTTAATCAGTGACTTCATTCCTGGTAAAGCTGGTAACTTCTACAAGGCCCTGGTGAATGTATAGTCTGAGGGCACGAACACCCTCCTCTCACCCAAGGCACTTGCTCATGCAGAGAGGATTAGTTAAGTTGAACCCTGTAGGTTTTAATTGAAAGGTATGGTCAAAGAACCTACCAACATACTAAAGTCATTACTGTCAAAGTCAGTAGTGGAAGAGGACAAAGAGGGAGGAAGACATAGGCATTTCAAATGCTACAAACTGCTCTTGTCAAAAAAACACACTTGGTCTTTAAAAATAAATTCATTTTTTAGTACCTAATACATGCTTTTTCTTTTTTCAAATTTTTGACTCTGCGTATCTTTCCTAATTACATGTTCATACACAGTGTCAAATTACTCTGAAGATATTTTTTGTTGGTAACAACCTATGCAATGTCTCCTCTTAATTACTGCTCATGCCCCGCTTAGTGTAATTCCTAAAGCAGATGGTGTCTCCTCCTATGAAGCAAGCATTTGGCCAAACAGCACAACAGAGCCAATTTCCAAAGTCTGGCAGGCACTCTTCAGTCTGGTTGCATCTCTGTATTGTAATTTCTTGGGAACATAGCATCTTTGAGGATCTTTTGTCATCACTTCTGTCCATTACCTCTAACCAGCACCGTCTCAGATATGGAAGCATACTACAGGAGTTAAAGAATTCTGGAACTTGGTAGTTACAAAAATATTCATACGATGTTCAATTGACACGATATATGTTCAACTTCAAACTTCATACAATTTAACATAAACTAAAGAAATTATTTTTAAAATCCAAATACACAAAAATGTTACTTAAACTCTATATTTATTTTTCACTATAAGGCCTTGAAGAGTATATTATAAAATCATTTTTCATAATTATTCTTTCCTACATTACTGTGAATTATTTTCTTCTTAGGTCAATACAAAACATTACTGTTTCCGGTGGTTATCTTTAGAGGTGATCACCAATAATATTAGTTACATTTGCCAGTATATATTATAGTAAAAACTTAAAAACTGCTTGATATACTTTGTCGGTTTATCAAGTAGGGCAAGGAATGTAATCATCTTACAATGCAGTATAACAAGGTGTATTTATTGGACAATAGAACATTCTAATGGAATTAAATTTCCATTTTGTAAAGGCAAACTGAGTGGAGAAGAGATGAATGTTTAGAAACCATAAATAATCCTTTCAAGACATGACAGGCAATTTTGCTTGCACACAAATGGATGATTTTAAATGAACAGAGATTTACTTTTTGGCAAGTACCTTACAAAATATCTAGTTTTACCATCAAAACTATTCATTTGAATATAGAAATGACCTTTAAGTATACTCATCCTAGAAAAAACTTCCCAACCAACAAAAAGACTTTTTATTAAGCAAAGCTTCTATGTTTCAATACCCACAATTAAACATTCTCTATAAATTTACTCTCACACCTAAAACCTCACCCATGATGAGAAATGCAAAATAGGGAAGAGAAATGTTCATAGATACAATCCTACTAATTACTCTTAATCTCACTCTCTCTAGTATCTCAAACCCCAATTTAGTAGACAAAGAAGCTACTCCTTACCAGGAGGAACCACAGCTAAATAATGAAGAGAGATTGTCTGTCCTTTGCTTGCTCTTATCTCACTACCTTCCCACTCTTCCAACACCAACTTCACTGCCTTCCTTTGTTCTTCATTTACTCCAAACCTATTTATTAAACACCTAGCATGTGCTAGAGATTTTCCTAAAAAATGAGAACTCAAGTGAATAAAAGACAATACTGTCTAGCGGAGAAGATAGATCTAAGCTAACAAACACACAAGTAGAGGTAAAATTATTACAGTCATTAACTGTCATAAAGAGAAGGTATATGGCATCTTGTTAGCTTATCACAGCAGGGTTTGCTATAGTCAGAAATACCCTTGAATGGACATTTGAACTTGTCTGATGTGGAAGATGGGAGGAGAACAAATGAAGCACATCAGGCAGAAGGAACCACATATACAGAGAGAGAGAGCCATTAGGGCACAGTTTAATGAGCAAGCAGACAGAAGCAGGGAGTGAGATGAAGCTTGGGCCTTGAAGTTTACATGATGTATTTGGATCTTTATTCTAAGAGCAATGAGAAGCCATCAAGATTTTTAAGCAAGGGGAAAGGGTGGTAATATTTGAAATGAACACTCCCATTGTAGGGTGAACAACAGAATAAGTAGCAACAAAAAAAAAGGTAGAGAGGGAGCAATAGAAACCACTGCAGATGTCCAGGAGAGAAGATGGTAACTAACACAGGGCAATGGCAGTAAATATGAGCCTTAGGTAGCAGCAGATACTGAGAGAGATATTTTGGCTGTAAAGCCTACAAAACTTGGGGATGGATTGAATTTAGGATGTAAGGGTCCAGGAGGTATTAAGGTAACTATAGGGTTTTGGTTTTGCTAATGTCTAGAATATGGTAGCATTTACTGAAGTAGAAAATAGGAAAGAAGGATTAGGTTTGATAGAGGAGTCAGGGAGAAGGAAGGAGGACAATTCAAGAACCTATATGGATAGAACTTCCAGATGTCATTGAGGTGAGGTTGTCAAGAAGACAATCAGGTATGTGGGTCTGGATTCTAGAGAAGAGGTATAGCCAGAACTACGTATTAGTGAGTCTTCTACACACAACTGAGAATTTAACATTGATGTGGATTAGACTGTCCAGAGTGAGAGTCTAGGGGGGAAAAAGAGAATCTAGTGTCCAGCTTTGAGAAAACCCAATGTTTAGTGGCTTAACAGATGAGAATTCACTTGTGAAAGTGATTTCTATCTCTTTGGCTTCCTGAACCTATATGCTCTAAAAGGCCAACCAGGTGAATGTGGTGCAATGAAGGCCAAGGGAAAGGAGTATGTAAGGAATGGTAGAAAGAAAATACACATTAGAAGTTAGAAGGTCAAGAAATATGAGTACAGATAGAAGTCCTGGGAAGGTGATTATTGGATATGTTGGAGTGACATTGGTAGAGTAATTTGAAATTAGTGGAAGCCAGATAGGAGTACATGGAAGAGTTATGGGAGATAAAGAAATTGAGATTCTTAAAAAGTCTTCTGGAAATGGCTTTCCGGACTCGAGCTTGTGCCTGTCCCTTCACAACCCTGGTCTTTCTAAAGTTTAACAGGACTTCCACAAGACTCCACCTTCACCTTAGGCCAGAGGTTCTGGTTCTTCTCCCACCATCCATTTAGGAGTCACACCAAACCTCAGACTCTCCAGCTACACAAATTTGACCTTGGGTGATGTGTTGCTAGAGTAAGTTGCCAACTCTAATCTGCTGTAACTCAGTATGCCCAACCTCTAGCCACTCATATACAACTGCCACAATTATTATCATGTATGGATATCTCCTATACAATCATTTCCTTATTATAGGTCTTTAAATTGCCCCTTTTTAAAATTATCATTAAAGGAAAATGTGTGCTAAGACCATAAACAGAAAACTGTCATTTGCCATAAATGAAAGTTTATTGTAACTAAATTTTAAAAAAAAACAATGAAAACAAAACCTTAATAAATTCAAGCTATTTATTTTATCTCATGCTTCAAAATAAACTAACAAGTGAGGGGTGATGGTTAGCAAAAGAGTGTTAAAAATATAGTACCCCAAAACATTGTTAAACATTTTCTTTTTTGTGTGTGTGAGTTGGAGTCTCATTTTCATTGAGCAATGTGCTTATTCCTTGCACAAGTTCTAAAATTCTAGTGTTTTCTGTTCCCAAAGTGAAAGATGTGAAAAAATAAATGCAACCTTCATTCTCAGCTTGCGTTAAGTAATGAGGTGACTATTCTGTCGTACCTTATAACTGTTATGAGAACTATTTGCAATACCCTCCCTATAAGATTAGTCATAGAAGTAATATTTGTCACAATTTGCAATTAGTTCTCATTAGGGGTCAGGTTTAAAGAACTTAGCATAGCAATAAAAAGTGTCCATTCATTCAAGAAACATTTAGTAAGCACCTTTCACATGAAAGGTATTGCCTCAGGTGCTGGAGTTCAGGCATGAATGAGACAAAGTCCCTGTGAGCAAGGAGTTTAATACTGAGATGAGATGGACATTTAAACAAATCATAATTCAGAGTCAAAAATATAATAATTATTTTATAAAAGAGAGTGTGGTTAACTGTTTACCTATCTGGACAGAAGGAGAAAAGAGCAGGTTGTCGGGAAAGTCTTCCCAGAAGAGATTTACATACACTCCCAAAATTATCTTTGCTTACTATATAATGAGAATTTTTAACTGTGCACGTTCCTGGAGCTACTGGATATATTTCTCAAATAAATTCCTTCTTACTTATTCCTTATATGAGGTTTGTTTTTGAAAGGAGGTGCCTATAGAAACATAGAATAAACTTACTTTACTCTTAGTTTAGTATTTTTGCCTCTGCCTAACCATTTTTGCTTAGACTTTACTCCTGACACTCTTTGAATCTAGCACAGGTTAGACATAGATAAATTTTCAATGGACAGGTTTTAGGAAGCGCTCAGACATTCTACTGCAGGCCAAGCTGGCAGCCTACCCCAACTCCTAGGCAAATCTCCATCAAATGCAAGACAAGGACAGCCCAACCTTTCAATTCATGGTTTAGCATAATAATCTCTAAGAAACCTTCAGGTCCCCTAGCTGACTGAAGTCATGGAAATGATAATAAAATCACATTTTTGCTAAAGAAGATTGTGGATTGGAAACATCTGTCTGACATGTCTCTTGAAGGAAAAACCCCTCCCTTTGTCTCCCATCTAGACCACCACCATGGCAGCAATCATGTGACTAACCCAACCATCTGCCTGCTATCCATCACTTGATGTCAGTACCTGCATTTACCTGCCCCTTCATGAGGGCATGGAGCAGACCACCACCCATTCACCTTGATAACCTTCCCCCATCCAAGGGAAATAGTTAAAAGGACGCAACCATGAGCAACTATTTGCCATTTCCTTACTAGACTCTGATATGGCCATGTGCTCTTTGAGCTATAGCTATCGCCATGTTTCCTGGCTTTGGCCTCCTTCCCTACCTTGGGGAAGTGAATTTCCTCATTCTTTCTGTCTTCCTCTCTCTAATTTACTTTTAAATAAACTATATTTTCTCATGTAAAATCTGTGTAATTATTTGCATCTTTCATGTGGCATTGGATAGGGGTGTAACCCTAACAGTTTTATTCCAATATAAAAGGCCATTTACATTTGTCAGTAGTTTTCTTTTTCTCCTAGGGAAAGTAGTGTTTTTAATTATCAAGAAAGCATGACCTGGCTAGATAGCACTATGCTAGGAGTCAGGAAACCCATGTATACAGCTTATTATACATGTGACCTTGGGGGGAAAAAAATCACAATATTTCTGAGCTGCAATTTCTTATTTTATTAAATAAGGACAATAAAAGCTGAAATGCTTTAATTTAAAGTAGCCTAAAACTTCTACTTTTTGTGCAATTTATTATGAAAGGGAAAATACTTATGAGGAATAATTTAATTAAAAATAAGTAGGTTTTAATTTACAAAATGATTAACAGATAATTATGAAGTGATATCAGACTTATGATATCCAGAATAGCTATCTTGAGGGAAATAATTCAATTCCAATTTATTTCAGTTCATTCTGGGGAAGAAATGTATTTCATTATGACTAGTGATTAAAAACACATTATTTAATAGTCATTCCAAAAAGCAAGTACATAAATAATACATGGAGGATAAACATACTTATTATAAAAGGAAACAAATCTTTATAATTACATTTACTTCAAAGTGCACTGAAAAAAGTTGACTAAGATATATTCCATACTATTAACAGTGGTTATATGTGAAGAGGTAAATGAGTAGATGAGGAGGGTTTGCATTCAGCAAAGGCCAATTGATAAGGAAGAGCTGGAGGGAAAGTGTGTGAGAGAGGAAGTTATGCCACCAAGTTGAGTCTAATTAACTATGAATTTATTAAACGCACGGGTCAAGAGTAGGCAAATGCCAGAAAACCTCTGGGCAAATTGGTACAGTTTGTGACAAGCTTTTATAGGTAAAATTTGTAGCATTGGCTACATAGCAATTTAGTGACCATAGCAACTATTAACTAACCACTTGGCAGCCAAAATGGAAACTTTGATTGTTAGGGAGCTTTGATTAATTTCACGTCAGGTAAGTACACCCAGTGCTCAGAAAGTCCCTGGAGTTCTGCCATTAAGATATAGCTTAAGGTAGTTACATAGAGACAAGGAAGAAGAATCATTATACAATGGATTTACCTTGGTTCGGTCACTAACAGAATATAAGAACAAACTATGAAAATGTCAAAGCGTGACATTTGATTTCAGTTAACAAAGCATACAATTACATGGAAGCTATGGCAAAGGAGTTCTGTAATGGTCAACAGGCAACGATCAGCATAACCTGCCCAAAGGAGACAAAGTTGGAGGTCTGTGGTCATGGGAACGTTACTGTAATCACACGTAGGCATTGATTCTTAGGTCAGGCAGGTAACTAAGATGAAAGTTTTAAACAAAACGGAGTAAGCTGTTTAATATTATTACTTTGCTAGCAATTTGATTTTATTAACTGATTTAGCTTATTTCAAGATGCCTTCTGAAACAAAGGGAGTCACATACAGTATGACTATGAATAAATTTGAAGATATGCCAAAGACATTTATTCTTTTGTAAGAAAAAAGGAAAATAATTTTCAGTTTCTTGTTGGACACGTAAAGTGACTGGAAGTCATCACTCCCATCATTACAACAAGAAAAAAAGCATATCAAACTGAAAATTAACAACTCTTCTCAGATCCATCAGGGAATTAAGGTCACAAGGCAAACTGTTGTCCAAAAACTGGAGATAAAGAGACAGAGAATCAGAGATTAACTGGAGTAGAAGTCCAGGAGCAGAAGACCAAACTAGAGCCCATGTTGGTAGGAACATTTTAAACTGTAATTGACAAATTGCTATAGTCTTGATGTGGACTAGCTTGAAAGTTTAAAACTCTAAATAGGGGAGGAGCTAGCTTTGGGCGGGATGTGCACACTTTCTTGAGTTTTACCACTAGGAACCTTACCAAGTTCTCACTGTGAAAATCTGAGATAAATCTTTTTATACTGCTGACAGGGGAAGGTTACTATTTTGGAATAACCCAGAGCTGCCTGTTCTTCTTAGCAAAGCCTGCCCTCAAGGGAAATTATTTTACAAGAATCATCTGAGGTTTTGCCAGAGCCTACCCAATCTGGGGGAAGGAAAATGCACAGTTCCAGTCCCTGAAGTCTTTCATGTGGGAAAAATTAAATAACTAACTCATGTTCACCAAAAAACTGAAACCGGATCACTGGGCTGTAGAACATTTCCCTTCTCCTCCACATGTTACCAGCATTTCAATAAGGCTCCTGCGCAATATCAGAAGATTATAGCTAACATTAATTACAGGCCTTAGGCCCTATTTAAGATGTCTTTAGGAAAACGCAAAGACAACAGCGAGACAAAAACAAGGGCACTAGAAATTTTAGTTTCTGACACTCAGTCACAAACAGTAAACACAGTCTAACATCCAGCCAAGTAAACATATAACCTCATACTAAAAGCCTATCTACCTTAGTTGCTTTTTACCCAATACACTATGTCTAGTTTTCAGCAAAAAAGTACAAATCATGCTAAAAGGCAAAAACAAGGAAACAAAACAACACACACAAAAAAAGAACACAACTTTAAGAGACAGAGCAAGCATTAGAATCAAACTCAGATATGAGAGAGATTTTAGAATTATCAGGCTGGGAATTTAAAATAACTCTGATTAATATACTAAGAGCACTAACAGAAAAAAAGTGGACAATATGGAGGACGATGGGTACCTTAAGCAAAGAGGTGGAAACTAAGAAAGAATCAAAAGGAAATGCTAGAAGTATAAAACACTGCCACACAACTACAGAACACTTTCTACGAGATCTCAAAAGACAGACATGACCAAAGAAAGAATCAGTGACCTTAAAGTTATGTCAGTAAAAACTTCCAAACTTAAAAGCAAAGAGAAAAAAGATGGAATCAAATATCCAAGAATTGTGGCACAATTACAAAAGGTATAAATATTCATAGTGCAAATTCCAGAAAGACAAGAAAGAGAGACAGAAACGGCAAAAAACATTTGAAGTAATAATGGCTGAGAATTTTCTAGAACTAATGACAGACACCAAACCACAAATTCAGAAAGTTCAAAGAACACCATGCAGAATAAATACTAAAAAACCTACACCTAAGCATATCATATTCAACTTCAAAAATCAAAGACAAAGAGAAAAATCTTGAAGAAAGGAAAACCAACAAAAAATTTCTAGAAAAATAAAAACTATACAGAAGACTCATGAACCCAAAATTTAGTCAACTAAAATGTACATGATTTTGAGAAAACACTGAAGCATTAAGAAAAGACTATTTGACTTTGATGCTACACTCTCCCCCAAGTGGAATGGGGAAGGAAAAGAAAATGGAAACTTACATTTGTGTATCCATATGATGCAAAAGCCTTTTCTCAGTTTTCAGATTTGAGAATTAATCTATAGAAATGCACAAGATTAATTATGGCTACAAAAGAAATTGTAAATTTTTTTAGATTAGAAAATATAGTTTATTTAAAGGTAAATTAGAGAGAGAGAGAGAGAGAGAAGACTCACCTCCCCGAGAGAGAGAGAGAGAGAGAAGACTCACCTCCCCAAGGCAGAGAAGGGGTCCAAAGCCAAGAAACATGGCCTGGCCATAGCTTAAAGAACACATGTCCACACCATATCTTATCAATGGCCTGTAAATGTTTTCAATTTGAAAAATATGGAGTGATAACTGCCAGAAGTTGAACAATGAAAAGAGATATGTGAAAAAAAAGTTAGTGGCTCTATAACATCTATCTTACACAGCAGAGATTCAAAGGAGAATGTTGAAAGAGGATGTAAAAAATAGACATATATGGATATTAGAGGAAGTTAAAAGAGGAACTAACAGATTTTTTGACATCACAAATTAGAAGAAATGGAAAGAATAAAAAGGGGCAAGCAGGTGGAATTGCACAAGGAAGATAATTTTTCATTCTTAGGAACATAATGTCAGTAGCTCTTCTCTAATGATCACAAATCAAAATTAAAGGGATTATTATATTATTTAGAGTTATGAAGGTAATGACTAGGATAACTAAAAACAGATAACATTTAAAAACATTGGTTTCCCTGGAGAAAGGATGGAGTGAGGACAAAAACCTTATGTATTAAAAACTATTCTGTCTTTTTTATTTCTTAACATAGACATATATTTATCTGGTAAAATAAAACTTTAATGACTTTAAAAAGAAAGTTTTAAAATAAATTTTTAAAGCCTTTAATATTGTAAGAGTCTTTTTATGAGAAACCCAGTAAAGGTGGTTTTAAATGGGCCTCATTCATCTAAGCTAGCAGCAGAGAATCCTACCAGAAAGGGTGATGCCCCTGGGTAGTTGGTCTTTTTACTAGAACTTCAAATACCCAAAGAAGATAAAATAAACTTGACATATCCCTTAGCACAGTGTGTTCACTACTGAGAAAAAAGAAGCTGCCTATAAAGTAGTGAGAGAAGACATCTCAGGGTGAAAATACTTCTCAACAAAGGACACTAAGAGAGAAAGATTAACACTGGATTTTGCCCATCAGGATGAATAAAAACTAAGAAGGAACAAAGAAACCTGGAGATATGCCATGTAAGCTTGTATTGTGCATTGTGCTACAACTGAAGTTGATATTCAGGTGTCAAGAATGGGAAGATAGTCATCATACTTTAACTCCTTAAAGCCTTAAGAATCGCCGGGCTCGGTGGCTCAGCCTGTAATCCCGCGCCTTTGGGAGGCAGAGGTGAGTGGATTGCCTGAGCCCGCGGGTTCGAGACCTGCCTGGGCAGCGAGACCTTATCTCCACAATAAACCAAAAAATCAGCCGAGCGTGGTAGCGCATGCCTGTAATTCCGGCTACTTGGAAGGCTGAGGCGGAAGGATCGCCGGAGCCCAGCAGGTCGAGGCTGCGGTGGCCGGGAGTGGCCACTGCACTCCCGTCTGGGTGATAGAGTGAGACTCCAACTCAAAAAAAAAGAACCTGAAGAATGTTACAAATTCACAATTATCACTTGTGGTAAAAAGACAAGGTCTAATGCCCAACCTTCAGTGGACATTAAGGTTTGCCAATATAAAAGTATTTAGAGTTCAAGGACTCAAATTCAGGTTCATGTTTTACCACTCACAAAGTATGGAACATTGGGTAAGTCATGTGAGTTTTCTAAAACATGCCTTTGTTTTTTGTCTATCTCTCAATTTCTGTCTCTATTAGAGATAATAAAAATACTTGCAGCAGCAACATCAAAAATAACAACCATCCCAACTTATCTGCTATGTTTATTCTAAAGATAATGTGGGATATATAATTTAAATTTGCCAAAAAGTATGTAAATATCAATTATACTAATTGTCATACAGGAGCTGCTCCTCTCTCCCTAAGCCTTTGTTGTGCTATCCTTACTGTGTTGTGCTAACCTAATCAAACAGAGCAGGGGAAGACAAGCAGGAGCTCATAATAACATAACCAGCTTCTTAATATTGCCCGATTAACAAATCAACATTAATTAGGAAATCTGACCCATTGAATGTAAATCTTTCCTATAATTTGCTATTCATATCATCAGGGTACTATGAGAATTTCAAAGAAATATAAACAATAACTAATTCATCACTATAAGAATAGAAACTTTATAGTTGACAAAATATTTTCTTACACTTTCTTAAAGAGTTTATAATTTTGGTGATTTAAACTAAAATTAGGTAACTTTTATTAAAAGAAAAAATCTATTGCATAACAGGATGAAATAGATGAGATTGTGAAATTAGTTTTTAACATATATTGGGTAACAGATTTTGCAGAAAAATGTTACAACTATTAACTTTGGGGTTTATGTCTAGCAACAATAAAGTATATTGTCCAATTCTATAAAGCATGAGACATTCAGCAGGACATTGGGAACACAAACCAGTTAGTGAAACAGATTCTATGCAGAAGGTTTATATTCCTGTGACTTGAATAACTAGGTAAGTCAAGAATAGTATGTTTAATTAGTTAGGTTAGAAGTTTCAGTGTAATGGTGAAGATAGGCAAGGTTATGCTACAGAAATGACTAATTTCCCACAATCTCAATGAGAAAACGTAATAAAAGTCTATTTCTCACATAAAATCTGCAGTCAGTCCACGTGACCTTCCAAGGCTCTGTCTTCCCTCTGGTGACTGCAGTCAGACTGCTTTGATCTTGTGTCTCCTTCATCAATATGGCAGGAAAAAAGAGAGCTGGAGAATCTTGATTAGACAATTAAATACCTTAGCTTAAAAGTGACTCTATTTACAATCCATTTGCTATAATTAATCAAAAGGCCATGCCCAACCTAAAAGAAGTTGAGATGAGCACTTTTCAAGGTATCTGGAAGAACAGAAAAAACAAATATGAATGAACATGAGTAAAATTTAAATGAAGGAGCTCTATTCCCTACTGTTCTGCTTGCAGACTACTTTTTCACATTAATTACATTATTATGCAAATTAAGCCAATAGAAATAAGTGGCAAAACATGAGGACTAACTATCTAAATTTTGGTGACAGGCCTGGCAATGAGTCTGGATTAGAAAGCCCAATAAATTAAGGGAATCTTAAATAACGAAGATATGATTGTGATCAGTGCAGATAAAATGTTCCTAGCCCATGTTGCTTCTCCGCTTTAACACTACTGTGAAGGAATTCATTTTGCTGTGAGTTGCTGACAACCACAGGAGTTTGTTGCTTTGAGTGCTCCTTCGATCCTTGTTTCCATCAAGGAGAATCTAGCCCACCCAAAGGGAATGAGAAGCCATCACTTAAAAGTCATAAAAAGAAAACGTAAACATAGACAAAACGGGAAGTGGAAGTGAAGACAGGTGTTACTTTTGACAAAAAAAAAAAATTGATGGCAAAAGAATTAAACCATATCAAAAAAACAGAAAGAAAGAAAATGAACAAGAGTTTGTGGAATACAAGTCTCCAACATACTAACAAGTTCCATTCTGAAAGTACATTTCTAAATCCAACAAAATTAGCATAGATACCCAACTAACACAATCAACTATATAGTACTGTACTATAATAGATTTACAATAATTTTCACACAAATAATACATAAAAGCAAACAAACAGTACTGCACAGTAAATACACAAAGCAAAATCATTTGTAGCAGTTGCACACATGGGACAACGTATGCCAGACAAATGAGCTAACTTTCATGATTGGACATGTGAACACATTTGTATCTTTGAAAGTTCACAACTTGAAGGTTCATATGTAGAGAACTTACTGTATAACATTTTTCAGCTACAACATTTCTATAACTTACCAGTTGCCTCTAGGCTCCAGCATGAGGCTCCCTGGATGACATTTCAAGGACAAAATGCAAATAATTTAGGTAATCACACTTAGTTTGTGTTGTATTTGATAATTAGTGTGGCTGATAAAAAAGAGAAAGGGGAGTTTGTGGGGGTCATCTTCTTTGCTATACTTATAAATGTTTCATTTATATGCTGGTAGTTTTTATGGTAGCTTTTGATTCAAGGTTATTTATTTATACTGACATCTGTAGTATTTTGAGTTATGGGGATATACAACAAATTACAGATTAGATCACTAAATTCCCTTCTGACTCCTTGGAGTCTATTTACAAGTAAACTCAAGACCTGACACATTATTTCCTTTATACAAATGACCTTATTAGCTGGCATAGTTAACAATATATTTGGTATGCACTGAGCATTTCTTTAAGGCAGCCCCTACATAACCCAGTGATCTAAATTAATAGATTTCTACTAAGCTGTTTACATGTTATTACTGGTAAATCTCATTAGCCAGACAATGAGCACATTAAATTATCAAAATGAATAACCTGAACTAAACATAATAATTGTATGTAGCATAGATGCTATCTTGTAACTTGGTACTTTCACATTGTAGAAATCCTATACCTTGTTAATCTAGCAAATTGCTTCTTTATCTTGGATTTGCTCATCAAATTTCACAGAATGACCACTTTATTTTTGCTTTATTATTGCTTGCAAGACACACAGTATTGTCTTGGCATGTACTTAATTCATTCAGTAAAAATTTGTCACACATTTTTGGGGATGAGCATTGACTACATCTCTCCTGAATGACTGCAATTACTTCCAGATTTGTCCATTCATAGTAACCTTGCATCTTTCCAACTATTTTCCACTATGAAGCCTGAGGTTTCGACTTCCCAAAGATCAAAATGCTTATCTTGGCCATAGGCCCTTCATGGTCTGGCCTCTAATTTTCCAGCACCATGCAGAACTACATCTCCTTTCACTCTCTGTACACCAATACCACAATATTATTTCAAATCCTCATATTTGCCAAGTGCCCTTTTGCTCCCAGGTCTTTGAAAATATTGTCTGCTCTGTCTGAAACACTCTTCCCTTCCCTTTCATTGAATCAATGACTAATCATCTTCCAAATTTTAGACCAAGCATCTCTTTATTAGTAAATTCTCAGATAACCTTTCTAAGTCGGTTGATTATCCCTAATATATACTTTCAACACACCACTTCCTCCTTTTTGTCACAATGATCACATTTGCAATGCTAAGTTTATTTCCATGATAATTCAGTTCAGTTAATGTCTGTCTCCCCTACTAGACTCAACTCCAGGAAATCAGGAGCACCCTTGTATCTCCACGAAAAGGCACAGTGATTGATACATACATAATAGACTTTAATAGACTTTCAATGAATGTTTACTGAATTAATGAATAAACAAGTATCATAATATTTGAAATTTCTATATATTAAAAAAAGAAGAAGACGACTTACACAAAATGGCATCCTAGTATGGTGGAAATCTGTCATTTGTGGCTGCCCAAAGACCTTGGGAAATTTTCCATTTGGCAATTCTCCCACATTTTCCAGGTTGAGTTTAAAATTTATATTTCTCAGCATTATTTTCTTCTAAAATGTAGACTTGTGACTAGCATCTCTCAAACAGGTACACCAACATAAAAGTTGAAAGACAGATTTGAAGACCTTGGGGCTGCTGGGCTCTTCCACTAAGAACAGTTTTGATATTCTACAGAATCCATAGTAAGTATTCTGATACCAGGTCCTGGTTTTGTTGGTATATATTGAACAACAGGCAGAGACTGCAATAAGATTTCTACAAGAAGGATAAGAGAAGTTTGGTTACTTCTTTGCCTGTATCGCTTCTGACGTTATGGCTCTCACCAAAGATGGTTTGCTAACACTCCCAGAAACTGTGTAAATTAACTAATTTCCTCTCTTTCAGCTTCAGCTAGCTAGAGTGAATTCTATGTCTGCCCAGAAACCCTAAGCTGAAATTCTTAAAGAAAATACTTATAAGGTGTACATAGCAAACAAAAGATTTCCAATAAAGAGCTCACAAAAATCTTATATATAAATATAAACAATCCAAAATAATATGAATAGTCAATTTACAGAAACATATAGGCCAATAACTATATGAAGTGTATTCAATCTTACAAATGATCAGGGAAATACAAATTAAAACAGCTAAATGTCACTTTTTTAATTTATGAGAGTGACAAACACATAAAACATTGAAATATCCAACATAAACAGATAATCAGAGAAATGGGTGCTTTCATTAATTACTAGGAGACAGAGAGGGCCTATAGTCACATTCTCATAAAATAATTATTTAATTAACATAATGATATATTCTCATTAAGTTACAAATGAGACAAAATGTTCATTATCAATAGTATCCAAAACTGTTGGAAATCCTAGATAATATGATAAAACTAGAAAACAGAGTAAGAAATGCCAGTATTAAATGCAAATAATTCCAGTATGTGTTATTCACATATAACATAATTTTTTATATAAAGTCAGGAGAATCAACTACTCTAATTAGTAAAAATTTAGTAAGGTAACTATATACAAGGTAAATATGCAAAAAAAATCAAAACTTCTTATATTCCAGAAATAATTAGAAACTTGTGTAATGAAAAATACCACCATATCCAAAAGTATCAGAAATCATTAGAATACATAGAAAAGAATATAAGAGGAAATATACAAGGCCTATATAGAAAACAAACTGTAAAAATATATTGACATTAAGAAGAGAAACTGAATAAATAACACACAAACAAAAATATATGTTTAATTATATTTATTGTATCAATATTTGCAATAACAAAAGACAAAATTTCTTTTAGTTGAAAACCGGTGTTTACCAATAGGAAACACTATTTCACCATATTGTGATACATCAACACAATGGATCCCCTCCCCAAAAAAAATTGCTTAAAAGAATGCGATAATTCCATAAATTTTGACATACAAAGATGCTCAATCAGGATGGCTATTATTAAAAAATCAAAAAACAACAGATGCTGACAAGGCTGCAGAGAACGGGAACACCAATACACTGTTGGTGGGAATGGAACCTTTGTGGAAAGCAGTTTAGAGATTTCTCAAAGAACTAAAAATAAATTTACCACTCAATCCAGCAAATTCCACTCCTGGGCAATATACCAAAAGGGGCAGCAATTGTCCTACCATAAAGACACTTGCGCTCAAATGTTTATTACAATAGCCAAAACATGGAACCAACCTAGATGTCAGTTGATGGTGGACTGAATACCCTATGTTCTCACTCATAAGTGGGTACTAAAGACTGGGCAAACATGGGCACAAGAATGGAAAAAACAGACACCAGGCAATACTAAAGGAGGGAGGAGGAATAAGGGATACAAAACCACCCTCTGAGTACCAGGGTCATCACGGGGTGAGGTGAGCCTCATCAGAGACCCAAGTCTTGCCTTCATGCAATGTACCTAACAAATCCTCACATATTCTCTATGATTCTAAAATAAAAAGAAAGAAAAATTGCAGTCATATTTTTGTAATTTATTTAAGATGTAGAACAAAATTTGTAATCTACTATTTTATTTAGAATAGATACATGATTATATATGTACAGAAAGGTAAAATTCTATAAGTGTATATTATCAACACCTCTTTTCTCGCCTTCAATGGCCTTAATCCATCCCTTCTTTCAGTCACTGCTGGCTCAGCTAGTTCCACACAGGATTTGACCAGCCCTGCCCAGGAGCAAGGTGACAGCGCCTCACTTCAGACCACGTTCAGTACACCTAAGCTTCCTTCCCTGGGGCACACAGGGACATGACACATTTCATATGGCTCCTCAGAATCTTACAGGGAACAAAAAGGCAAGGCAGAAACTTTCACATCTTGCTTTACACACACTGTATGGTTTTAAATTTTTTTAATTTTTTTTTTGTGGAGTCCGCATCTCACTATGTTGCCCAAGTTGATCTTGAACTTCTGGCCTCAAGACATTCGCCTGCCTCAGCCTCCCAAAGTGTGGGATTACAGGCACACTGTACAATACAGCGGTATAGCCACTGGGCCCAGCCAAAGAAACCCTTTATTAAAGTGTAGAAAAACAATAGGGCCTGTTAAATGACAAATTAAATTTAGGGGTGCGAAGAACAAAAGCATTTAACCAGATGGATGGCTAGGATAAATTGAAAGATTGTGGAGCTATTTCCAAAGACTGAAAACACAGGAGTAACAGAATTGGCAGAGATGATGGAGTTCAATTTTAGACATATTGAGTTTCAGGCACCTACTTCTAAATAGTAATGCAATAGTGTGAAAGAGATCGTTTTTCCCACTAGTCATACGGAAGAAGGGTCTAGAACATGTGTTCATATATAAAGAAACGAGTCATTAATTCTGATAACCTGTTTAAGCAAGATTTAGTAAAAGTATGAGTTTTTAAGAAATAAGCAAAATTAATCAAATAATATTTTGAAGGTAAAGTTTATAAACTAAACAACATACTAGGTTTGTTCTAGTTTCACAATTCTGATCTTATGGATGTAGGTTTACTATTTGATTCCTAAGCATCATTGTCACTTGACATAGTATCCAAAACCATAATGAATGGCATTAATAAGATATAGCAACATTACTTAGTTGTTGAAGCAGAGCTTTCAGTTAAATTTTAAATGGACTTAGAGAGCTGAAACATTTATCCACTCAGTCTGACCCTTGCGTGTCTATTTCCTTTGTTCCAACTACCCCAGATATTATCATTTTCTATGTGCGTCATGGAATGAAAAGTTTGGGATTCACTGGATTTAAATATTCATTTAAATTGTTTCTTATTGTATGAACTTGATCAATATATTTATCCATTAATTTGTTTGACCAGCATATCAAAAATATTATTTAAGTGCCAAATAAAATGAAGTACATATTCCACTCCTCACCTAGTTCTTGTCATCTATTATTTTGTAAGAGAAAATATGAATATCTTTTCCATCTTCGTTCCCCACAAAATCATGGAACAGACAGTATGCCAAAGCTCTCCTTTACCAACCTTCCTTCTGTCACTCTTTACTATTTTCTCTCCTATCTATATAAAATTACCACCTTGCCTTGATGTGCCAAAGTAACATTTATCAGCATGAAAATTCATGTTGACTGGCTACTCACCATGTGTTAAAGTTGTAAGGACAAAAGTAGCCCTGTATAAAATGGTGAAAAAGGCAGATCAAGCTTTAGTCATTCCTGTCCTACAAACTTAGCCATCACCACAACCCTCTTTCTAAATACCCAGTGATCTCAAATTCTTTCTACTTCCATTCAATCAAAATAAGTTCTCAGGACATTACCTGATGAATTCATTTAAAGCAAGACATAAATATGTGATTCTATTAGTAAATTACCTGTCCAAAGTGCATTTGCATTTTTACAAGAGGAAAATCTTAGGGGGAAAAAATGATATTAGCCTCAGGTTGCTCAAGTATTTTAGACAGAAGGATAAATGTTTTCAAATCCTTGAATTTACTCTAGTTAGGCAGCTAGCTGAGTCATCCACTCTTTTTACAACTATGTATATATAGTTTAAAATTTAGAAAATGAAAATGCAATTAAATAGGAAAGTGAACTACTGTTTTCCTCAAAGGGAAAAACAAATTTGCACATAATTAGCTGTTCATCTTGGATTGACTAGGTTCCTGTTTTTCTTGGTCTGGCTACTTTCCCCATGGACTTAATCCCCAATCTTGAAGTCATCAACACCACCCAGAGTTGAATACTGGCAATTTTTAAAACATAAGACTGAAACAGCAACAAGGAGCACTAGTCATGGTGTCTGCAATAGAGCTGAAAAACTAATTTATACTTCCTTGCTTCACAGCTTGACCACTGCTGATTCTCAAAGGCTTTATAAATACTGTTTTTCACATTAGTCAACCACCAAAACAAAGACACATATTAAATGCCATTTCACTTTGAAATATACCATTCTTCACATAAATTCTGTACATGAGGAGCGCGACATATAAATGTCCCTGGCACAGAGGGAGGTCAGCAAGAAACAGCGATGTGACATTATGGCTACTGAAGGGCAATTGTTAAGGGTGACTGAGAAATAAAAAAAGACTAGAGAACAGCTAAACTTATTAACTCAAGTCCTAACCAATTTTTATTCAACCTAAATTGGATGAAGTATTTGTCAACGATAAAGGTAATATGTCATACAAACCCTGCAAGTTCCAAGAGTTTAGATTGTGAGTTCAAACAGTTTCCCCTACTCGTGTCCTGCCTTCAACAGTTTCTACATTGAGAAAGACATTTGACTTCCCACTGTTTAGGCTTTTGCTAGATGGCTGTATCTTCCACTCCATCCACCTCTTACCACACCTTCCCCAGAAAAAAACACAGTGAGGGTGAACAGTGTTTACTCCAACCCCTCATTTGTTGTTCCACATAAAATAAACCCAGCTTTCCAAACAAAAAGGTCACAAAACCAAAACTTGGAAGTGAAGGGAAAAAAGTAGTAGGAGTCATATTTTGTCTTTAAATCCAAGCTGAATGCTCCATTCCAACTTCAACATTAATAAAGCTGCTGCTGTTCGTTTCCTCTCACTTGGCCAAAAGATAAATAATTATGTTCTCCATTATGCTTCTAAACTAAATTAAATAAAGTATAATTTAAGCTTTCAGTTTTACACTTTAGATTCACAAATCTTTATGTTTTTTGGAAAGACACTCTTCAGAAGGTCATCAAATGTTTTTAAGCAATAAAAATAGAACCAGAGTTCCCAATTCTCTGACCAAACCTATTCAAGATGCAAGAATATCTGCTAAACTAGGAAGCTACCCTACCCTAAGCTCAGCAATGATGCAAAGCATATCCATGAATCACTAAGGCCACTTTTGAATTGAACTGCCTGATGTCTGTAAGGAACAATGCCTTTAAAATGTCATAAAAGCTATTTAAAAAAAAAAAAAAAAAAAACTAGAGCAGAAGAGAAAACTGTTTATTCCAAACAAATGTTTTCACTTTATCCCCAGTAAAGGTTTCTGTGAGATAAGACTCTGAATTAAAACAGCACACAGACCAAGGTTACAGTCCATGTAACAAAATGTCATACTAAAAAAAAGGGAGTAATCAGGGAGCTTTATTTGAACTTTGAGTCCATAAATCAGTCACTGAACTCAACAACGTCATTGCATCTTAGCGGGAACTGAAAGCAGATAATCTCCTAAAACTGAAAATAAGAAATGAGGGCAACAAGAATGTCAAGTCTTAAGGCCCCCCAAATCCTCCCTATTACCACCACCCCCTTCCCACCACCGTCATTACCACTAATGTTGAGATCCTTTATTCCTCATCTTTAGCCTCAGGCTGCTCTCCAGCACATAAAGGGGATTTTTAGAGGATTTATTCCTGCCTTTTTTTTTTTCTTCTTTTAAAAGGTTATTTAGTAGATCTAAAATTCACAGTTGGTGAGATCATTGAAAAACTCCTAATAGGGTAAAATACTACCAATTTGATTGTGGTTAACAATTAAACATTTCTAACATCAGGTTGATTTAGCACAGTAAATGGTCTACATATTGAAAGAATTAATAAGCAATCCTCTTTAAATTAAATTAGTCAAGAGTTTTTCCCCAAGGTTCTTGCAATAAAGTAAGAGTGTTAACTAATATGAAAGGTTATGTGGCGTTTTCTCCTTTTTTTTTTTCCTGAGATGTACCATTAAAGAGATACCATATTTTAACAATGCATAAAGAAAATTAAATCTTGTCACATGAAGCATCTTCCCTGCCATTGCCAACTTTAAACATATATAACACCTTAATTTTAACCATCAACTATTGAATAGGTAATTAACTTATCCAAGCCTCAGCAACTCATCTGTAAAATGGGAATTAATCATGTTTAAGTGATGCATATCAGATGTACCTGTAAGAACAAATACAAATTAAAAATAAGAGGGTTAATTCTTCTATTTCAAATAAGGCAAACGATTTTCCTTTCCTCATTTTTCTCTGGGTATTTAATTTGGAAAATTTGTAATTGTAATTACTTTCTCCTACTTTGAAATGAATAAACTAAATAGACCATTTGTCAGTACTCTAACCCAGTAATGTCTTTCTGAAGAACCTTTGAGATGTAAATTTTGAATGTAAATTTCAAATGTAAACTTTGAATGCAAATTTCAAAAGATAGTACCCCTACCTTCCAATTTCTGTGGGAGGGTAGAAGCCTAGCTTTTGTGGACTCTTGCTCCAGTTGCAAACTACCTTCTGTAATAAGGATAGAAGTTTGTTTTTCCTCTAGATACAGCCAATTAGCTAACACAAGTGGCCACCCCAATTCCAGTACCAGGTAAAGTTAAGATGAGCTATGTATGACAAATGGTGCTGCCAAGTCCTCTTAGTTGAGGGCTGATTATTGTTTATCTTGAAAATATGTATGGAAGAAGTTGTATTTGCTTGACTATATACACAAATGAGATTTCTTTCTGTCTTGGCAATCTTTTGGTGGGTTGCTTGTGATGTGCATCACATTCTGCTTTAGTACTTATTCAATAATAAAAGTGTTTCATTTCTATACTACCATTATGGACAGTATTTCTGGGTTGGGAAAAGAACTTTTTTTTCAATTATATTTCCCCAATACATGGAAAGAGGCATGGTCAACTCCTCCAAGTAGCATGTGGTTGTGGCCAGTTTGAGAACCGCAAAAAAGGAGTGATGGAACTCACATGAGTAACTGAATTGACCATTTTGGCTTAATTAATTCATGTTAATAATTATCCCAAATAAATATTGGATACATATTAAGTACTCAATAAATATCTATTGATTGATAGACATGCTATTCTATCAATAGGGTGCCACTATTTCAATCTAAAGGGTACCACTATTTCTAAATTTGTTGACCTTTGTTTTAGTTTGCTTTAATTGAGCAATCATCCTCTATAATGACTCTCCATTCATTTTGTATGTCCATCCTTAATGGAGGTCATAAACTAGTTAGGTCATAAACATAGACTAATACAAGTCCACAGAAACAGATACAGAATTATTTGGTTTACCTCCACTGCATTTTAAAAACATTTGAACTCAAATGCCTTTAGAATAGCATCAACCTCCTTATTGTTCTCTAGACATTAGCTAATATTGCATACACTGGTTTTGTATCAAGTACTCTTAGCACGTCTCATGCATTAACTTACTTAATTCTCACAGCTACTCTTGGATAGATCACATTATAATCCTCCATTTTATAGATGAGTTGCTGAGGCACAAAATTTTTACCTAAGGTCATAGAATTTGTGAAATTTGGGACAAAAATTCAAGTTACTCTTGAGTCAGTGACTTCAACAACAATACCGGTCCTAAGTTTATTATCCTATCTAAGGAATATGCACTTTTTCTAATTATTTTTGGTTTTTCTAAGTCAGATTCTGTTGCCACCAAGAGAACTGGCACAGACTTCTCCTTTGGTATGGTTTCTGGCTTCAGGAACCACTAATGTAGATTTTGATGCCTTATAATATTAATTCCTGTCTTCCAGGGTTACACTTCCTTCAGCCCAGAATTGAGAAAGGAAATACAAACTCTGAGAAGCTTGTAAATAGCTATTTTGTGCTTTGTTATCATGTTGACCAGGTATAAAATTCTTATTCAACCCCTGGGGTCCTACACTGGGTTAGATCAGCAGAATGATCACCTGTCCTATGTAGTTAAAGAGATCTGTTATTTCATAGTGTTTCAAAAAGCATAGTACATTGCATGGTACTTATCTCTCCTGGATAGTCCCTTTACCAAAATTCTCAGGGAGATCTTCCACTCTTTGGGTGATAGGTAGAAATTAAACCCAGTGGTAACTAGGAGTTGAGTGTTAATATCCATGTAGAGACCGAAGGAAGTGATAAGGATGTGAAGAGAAATTTTGTGGCTGATACCAAGGCTGTAAGCCCCGACACACCAAGAACTATCACCATTGTGAAAGGGGACACTAGAAAAACTCTAAAAGCAGACAAAGCAATAATAAACTTTTCTCTGGGAACTAAAAAGCAAGACTCATGGGAAATTGAAGGCCCAGCCCTATACTTCTCATGAGTCTAGAGGTCAAATGTTCAATTCCATAGAAATGCAGAAAACTCAAAGGTGAAAAATTAAGGTAGCATGGGTGCTATCCCTAGGATACTTGACAGAAACAAATGAAGGCCCATTCTGGAGAGAAGGTTTCCAAAATCCAGGTCACAAGGGATTTTCACAGAAGAGAACAAGTCACTCTAAAGACATCCTCACATTTAAAAATGATAAAGTTCATGGGGAAACAACTCCCCAAAATACAGAAACCTAAGCAAGATAAAGATAAACTTACACCTAGACACATCATAGCAAAACTGCAGAATGCCTAAGACAAAGGGAAAACAAAGTTGAAAACTCTCTAGCATTTTTTAAGTATATATTCTTGTCATTATTACATGATTTTTTACTTTTGCCATAAAATAAGCATTAAATCTTCAGAGACAATATTGCTATAAAAATTTGAAATCTGATTTCTTTGGTGGAAGTTTAAATAATGCTTTATGAAAAAAAATGGGAGTCTCTCTCCTTCTGTTACCCATCCCCATCCCTGGAACTAATTCAGATTGAACTTATTTTTACTTGTTACTTAAAAATGTCTGACTCTGATCAAAGCAGATGTTTCATTCCATTTGTCACTTAGGTCAACACAATAGGAAAGGAAAAGTCATAAATGTTAAGACAAGGAAAATCTCCTTTGTCCTTTTTCTGACAAATTTGGCAGAGATCTTTTGGCAGAAGCCATGACAATCTGGGGCTCAGCATGGGAACCGAATGAAGACACCCCCCTGGAAGGCAAAGCCCCAGAGGGGATCTGTGTGGGTGGCAAGGCCCCACGGAAAGTCTTGAGGAAAGTTCTGCATAGCTGCCCTGTGACTCATGGTCGCCTGGTTAGTCCCATTATATTGTTATACTCCTGCCTTACAGGAATAATATGTTTCAATCTCCCTCGGAAAAGAATAATATAACCAGAATTGGAGGGTACAGTGTCTACAATGCCAGTAATAAAGCAGTCAATGTTTCAACATCAGCTATGCCTCAGAAAACGCAAATAAGAACAGGAGAGGTCATGAGGACCCAATCGTCAATAGAACCAATCACTGTAACATCCACTGCAACAAAATGTACCTTTAACTGTATGGCAAATGAAACACTTTGAGATTCTCTATTAAAATTGTGGCAAAAGGAATTAACAGAAACTGAGGTAAAAACTGTTACAGATAACATAGGTATAGTTAAACATCAGATTAGTCATAAAACCGGAACCCCAAAAAATAAAGCCCCTAAGCCCTTACCTACTATTAGAGCAAGACAACATGTGGGATATAATATTAATAATAGAGTTTGGTGGGCCCCTAGGGGTAGAAGCAGCATGCAAAATTTATCGTGGCTAGATCCTCCTTTACCTTACACCAGAGCTTATGATGAAGACATGGTTAGGTGGGCTTGGGTAGATGGCAGATGTGTTAAATGGAACTCTCTGTCTCTCTGGGTAAGAATTAAACATAGTAGCCCACCATGGTGTTTAATTCTAAAAGCATAGAAAATAAAAATCTGCTACAAAGTAAATCAATGGTATAAGAAAATTAAATGTAACTATTATATAATAGAAGATTGTGAGAATAGATATAATTAGCTAAGCTTGATATAATTAGTAATAATGATTTTTTGCTATTGTTCAATTATAAAAATAAGTTAGAAATATTTAGAATAGATGAAGTAAGCTTTGTGTGAATCCACATATTATCGCTTTAATAGCTGATTGTCCTTTTTTACTTTTTATTTTCCTTATAGAAAATTATATATTTTCATGAAATAGGATGTTAAGTTTATAAGGTTAATAGTCCAGCAGGTGGTGATAGTAATAACCACAAAAACCAGTTTTGGGTTTATGGGCAAGTTGTATTAATCATTAACTTTATAATAAATCTTGTAAGACATGAGAACATACAGTGTCTGTGATAAAATAATGAAATCATCTTGCGATTGTATAACCACAAAAAATGATTAATTTATAATTTACTATAAATAAATGCAACCTGGTATGTTTGATTGCCAGAGTGCCTGAAGAAACTCTGGTCACAACTCTTCCTTCCCTCACCTCATCACGCCTCCTTCTCAGGTCCCCGTGAATCCCCCAGAGCTGGCCTCCGGCAATCTTTTATTTAATTGCAATATAATTCTTTTGCTAAAATCTTCTCTGCTTAGGCACTAAAATTGCTCCTCTTAAAAATCCATGCTGTATTTGCCTGTTTACTTACCTAATTCATACTTAAGGCATGTTTGTTATGTGTATATCTGTGCTGGATGCTGTAGGTCTGCTGCTCAGGTGGAGAAAGGACTGAAGATAGTCATGAGGAGTTAAACGGCATGAAAACAACACTCAAAGGCAAGTCTACCAGTAAGTTCTCTGAAGGATGAATATATAATAGAGAAAAGTTGAGTTACATAAGGGAGTGGTTGAAGTTCAGGAGCAGCAGGAAAAATCTAAGCCAAAGAGAAGGAGTCATATTTCTTTTTTTTCTTTTTCTTTTTGTAGAAAGCAGGATTTATTGAGAGGCCAGAAAAGCTCCCACAGTTGGAAGAACCCGAAGGGGTTGTCCAGCGGTCATATTTCAAAGAGGAAAATGAGCATAAGTTATTAAGGGTTCCAAGAAAGCGCAAAATACAGCGTCGGAAGAATGGGAGGTCAGGGCCGTTGAATTTGGTGACTGGAAAAAGCATTGGAGACATTCACTAAACGACAGAAATGAAGACATTTAAAAACAAGAAAAAAGTGAGTGATGATAAAATGAAAGCATTTAATAGAAGAATTAGTAGAAACCATTCAAGAAATTTAGCAGTAAATAGATAAAGATGATGACAGCTAATGAGAGAGTGAGTGGCAAGGTCACAGGAACATGGCTAAGAAATGAGGAGACTGTATTTTTGAATGAATGGAGGAAAACTGGGTCAATAAAAACTGATGACACTAATTCAGGAAGTATCTAAGAAAACGTCCTTGAGGTATTAGAATCCAAGACAGAGATATAGGGTTAATACTCAGGAAATGAGATAGCTCTTCGCCAGGATAGTTCTCACAGATGTGGAAACATAATATGAGGAAAACACAGAGGCTCCTGCAAGAGGGGCTCAATCACTGTTGCGGTTTATGGTCCTCTGCGGGGCATGTGGGAAACCACTGTGGGGAGAAAAAACAATCTAGGTGGTGAACCACAGCTGTATATCTCTGGTGGTTCTGGCTGTCCTCTAGAGATAGATAGATAGATAGATAGATAGATAGATAGATAGATAGATAGATAGATAGATAGATAGATAGATAGATAATGGATGGATAGATAGATAATTTTAAACTATAATAAAAAATGAAACACAAGCTGAAGGGAATAGTTCTGGTCCATTAATCTGGCTAGCAGGTTACTGTTCTAAAATTAGCAACTGAAAATAACACCTTTTCATTATTTACAAAGCAAGAGATGTTAAGTTAGAAAACAGCTGGAGCTACTCTTACCTAACAAACAAAAAAAACTTTCCTACCCCCCGCCAAGTTTTTAAAACAATTGCATAGTATGTCAGCAAATGTACCATTTCTTTTTGTATAGTCTTTGAAAAGTGTTAGCATATGCAGTTTTTCTTTGTCTTTTGCATAGAAGTAAGACTCTCTCCAGTTAAAAATGTAGTTCTACAAAGCTCAGATGCAAATGAAAGGGTAGGGAAGAGGAAGCAGAAGAGTGTACATACTTACAAACAATAATAATAATAATAACATAAGGACAGCATGAGGCATATGAGAGAGGCATTTCAAACTTGTCCCTATAAGGCATAATACATAACCCAGACCTGAATGAAAGCAAAGCTTGAGGGCGTTACCACTGAGAGCAAATCCTGACAGTCTCTGTCAACAATGTACAGAGATTTGGCTGCAAGAGTTCACAGATAGAATATGCAAGGAGACATCAGTATTAAAATGATGATTCTTGTGGGATAAATGTGATGAGATTTCTTGTTGTTGTTATTTCTAATATGACTATATTGCAGATTTTAAAAGCTAAACTATATCAAACATTACCCATCTTTTTGACTTTTTGTTTTAAATGCAGTCTAAATTTTCCCATAAATGGGGTCATTTCTGAGCCATTGATTGTGAATGCCAAGAGTCTTCTACGATCTTGGAAGAGCTCTATGATATCAAAACAATAATATTTTGTGCCAGGATATGTGTGTATACATTTATTTGTTTGATGTGATGTGGGTTTTTTTGGTGGCTGTTTTGAAATATACATGCAGGTTTTTCAAGAAATAGTCACCTGAGAACAGATCAATGTTTCTTTAAAAAAATTAAAAGTTTAGGTTACTTTCTAAGGGTAGTGACATTTATTTTGTCTAGATTTTGCCAGCTTGAAACTAAACCTTTTATATCAGCATTCACAGGTGAAAAAATCAAGCCGCAGCAGTAGCTCATCCATTAAGATTAAGAGATAAAATACAATTTGTGAAGACTCCCATGTACTCAATCACCCATTTTCAGCTCTGTTTGGTATTATTTCTGAAAAGTTTGATATGCTTATTAGCAAAGCATAACAGATTCAACAGTGCCTCCAATTGTCTTTATGATTTATTTATCCTTTATTTCTTTATTCATTGGATTTCTATAACTGTGAGCTGTGCCCATTTCTCTAACTTTGCAGGGCTCACACACATAGGTGTGTGCATGCACACACATGGTTTTCAGCAAAATACTTAAAACAGCAAATAACTGTGATAATATCAAAAAGAAAACCGGAGAATTTAAGAAGTATATCTTGCATTATTTTTCCATATTGATATCCTTTATAGAAAAAGTAAGATTCCAGGTTCAACTGTAATCTCATGGACATGGTCTTAGGATTCTATTATTGTAAAGAAAGGGAGGTCATCTCTAGAAGATATAAACCTAGAATCAAAGCTTTCCTCTTCTAGAAAAACTTTTCCAATGATATCATAACAATTAAACACTAGAATTATAAGAGCTATCAAGGGTCAACTCCTTTGGGTTTAGTGATCCTTGGCAATTTATTTTGATTTCTGTAATTTATTAAAATATTATTTAATTTTTGTCTTCACTTTACTGTTTTTCTGATGTAGAAATTCTAGAAAATATTAAATGATAACTTTTCCTATTCTTCCCTATGTAGGGAGTCCCCAAGACCACTCCAAGTTTTGGTGATTCATTAGGAAGTCTCACAGGACTGAGCATAGAGTTGTATTTACGCCTAATATTTACTAAAGCAGAAAGATACAAACAAAATCAACAAATAGAAAAAAAGCACATAGGGTGAAGTCCAGAGGAAACCAGGTATAGGTATAAACTTCCTGGAATCCTTGCCCCATAGAGTCATACAGAATACCTAATTCCTCCAACATTGAATTGTGACATGTGTGAAATGTTGGCTAACAGTGAAGTCATCAAGAGCTCAGTGCCCTGGGTTTCCATTGAGGACTGGTCTCTTAAACACCTTCTACGCCTGCCAAAATTCCAGACTCTCAGAAGCAAAGCAGGTGTTCAGTATAAACCATATCGTTTGCCCAAACAGATTAGGTAGAGTGAGTCACTTTTATTAGTTAGAAAAAGTGGGAACATTCCAAAAATCTAAGTTCTCAAACATCAGCCAAGGGCCAACTTTACAAGTAGGCCTTTCTAAGGACAGCAGACGCAGGCCTGCTATGATAACTCTTTTGTGCACTTGTCTTTAGAAACGGGGTGGCCAAACTTGTGTACCCCAACTGGAAAATCTCAGACTTCTGGGCAGAGTGTAGATTCATGGAAGGGTATTAACTATATTTTCCTTGAGGGGGAAGAAGTGAAGAAAAACATAACCTGATTCCTTCTCTGAGAGGGAGAAAAAGGAAAAAGATGATCTTTCTGCAAGTGGCAAGGACAAATTCTATCCTCCAACATAGCAGGTTTGGATGTGGTGGACCCTCTGTTGAAGAAGGGTGATATGTGTGGATATCATGGATTCAAAACATTAAGGGCCATAACCTTTAAAACAAATCAAAGGAGACTTGAGCATATGCTCAGCAAAGAAAACAGTAGAAGAAATACCCTATTCTATTGTTGGCTTTAAAGTTGAGGACTTCATTGGCACCCTTGATATACTGAAGACCCGTGTCCAAGTTTTCAGAACTATATTAGTCCTTTGGAATTCTTAAATGACACCCCTAAAAAAGGAATCTTTCCCCTTACTACTGCAAACTCCAAAAAAATTGAAAAAATATTTATTATATAGAACATCTGGCCAGATTTAATTTTTTCTATATATTTTTAAAATATAGTAATGTGATTGTCTTTGAATCTCACAACTTTACAAGAAAATAAAGAAAATTTTTAAATAAAAAGTAAAAATGAAATTTTAAAAAAGAATCCCAAGTATTTAATTTTAAGGAAACCTCATGAGTGAGTACTATGAACTTATTTTACTGATAAAGGAACTGAGGCCTAGAAAAATAAAACAACTTTCCTGAGATCATAGAACTAGGTGTTATTATGTCTGGAACTCATCCCCATTTTTTTTCCTGCCTTCAAAGTGAATCCACATAGCAATTGTACTATATTATACTTGTTTTTAACATACACCCCAAGAGAATCTAGAAAAATTAAGTATGTTCTCACACATTTTTTAGATGACATTTAACATTTTTCATTAAAAATATTGGCAACTTGCACATATGATTGCACTATTCTTTAAAACATATCCAACATAATCTAAATACTATTGCAATTCAGTAATCACTATCCATTTAATGAATACCCACACACTTTTTTACAGTTGAAATACTTGCAGCAACCTTCTTTCAGGTCCCTTCCCACTGTGGGAGCTTTTCTTTATTCTTAATAAATCCTACTTTCAAAAAAAAAAATAGATATGTTTGCACAATTCCTCTTTACCAGTGACTTGAATTTTCATCCAACAGAATTGTATCCAAATGTACTAATTGTGTATTTTAACATCCCTCATGTATTACCCTATGTATCTCTGCCATAAAAGTATAAGATGCTAAATGTTTGGTCTTGAGGAGTTTTCTTTGAGTCAAAATCTTACTCGGTTGCCCAAGCTGGAGGACTGGCTCTTTGCATATTACATTGTGATTATTGGTCTAATTGTATTTTCTTCCTTGACTCTAAAATACTTTAGGTGGAAGCTGTGTCTTTTCAAGCTATGTCTTCTAGTATCTAGCATGGTATCCAACACATAACACATGCTAATTGAACATGTGTTTGATGAATAAATGACTGTCAATACAGTAAAATTTAGTTGAATGTCATACATTAATTACAACAGATAAAACAATATTTTAGGTGATCTCATTTTTATCAAAAGAAGCATATGCAAATTATTTTCATCTCTACATAAAAATATGTATAGAAGAAACTGTTTCCAAAATATATCAGTATATATTACTGGGTAGATGAATTTTTGGCTACTTTCTTTTTGGCAATCTCTATTTTCTGGTTTATCTACAATCAAGTTAGGTAAGTTTTATAATATTTTATAAGGTATACCAACAACCAAAGCTATAAGTAGAAGAGACAAAACATCTGTTTAGGGTATATATTGTCCTAAAGTAGCTGAAACCTGACCTCAGTCCAAAGAAAGGGAAACAGTTGGTCAACAGGAAATATGATGTCCTCCCTTCTTGATTCTCTGGCAAGCCACTATGGTCATGAGGTTCTGGAAAATTAGTTCAATGATACCTCACAGGCAAACACCCAGATGGGCATACATTAACTCTGCTCAAGGAATAGCTTATTTAAAGAATAACCACTTTATTGATTTAAAACTCTGAAGAGCTTTGTATTTCTCAGATAACAAATCCAGGATCCCTATGTGTAAATTTTTCACAGCCACTTGGCTATAATAAAGACAAAACTTTACATTGGAAATGCTCCCATCATATTGTTCGGGAGGGAAAATGGATTTAACCCTACCTGCACCATGACCAAACATTCTCAGTTTCACATTACTGCATTATTTCCAATGAAGTAAAATTTGTTAAACCTATCACTAAACACTATTTAATATTGGTGGCTTTATAAAGTTTTCATAGAAATAAATCCACAAAAATTTAATTGAATCAATAATAGTATATATATGAAATAAATATGACAGTAATAGTTCTCTTACTTCAAACTATTTCTAAATTTACATTACTTTAAACATTCAGAAAACTAACAGCTAAATATATTTGAGAACCAATTGGGTTTTGTTGCTACTTTTTTTTAGATTTTTCAATTTAAGCAGATGGAGTCATTCCAAGAAACATGCAAAAGTAAATCATTTAAAAAATTAAAACAATTACATAGTTTGGATCATGTACCTTTCTTTACCACTGTAAGTTCCTAAAATTAAAAAACTGTAACAATACCATGAAATTGACCAAAAAGGAAAATAAGTGCATTAGAACTTCCAGGTAAGAAATAATATGACTAAACCTCCTCACTCCACTCAATCCTAATTACCCACAAAGTGAGAAACAGAATTTAAAATTTGGAAAAAATCAAGAATAAGGCATGAAAACTATAGAAGAATGATCTACATGTCAGAAATTTCTAGACTTCCAGTTACAATTTCTGTGAGATCTACCACACATGGAACTATAGAATAAAGGGATAAATCACCCTTCTTCTCTATTGTTCTTATGAATGAACACCAGTAAGCCAAGGGAGTAAGTGCATGAGACCTCAGGAAAATCCCACTACAGCCCTACAACAAGAGGAAATGGACAAAGCAATTAAAGTATATTAGAAACAGCGGAAGACTTTCTTGACTGCATAGCTAAAATGAGAAGGGCGTGTAAATCACATAATCTTCTGGCCCATACTTGACTATATGTTTTTAACTACTAATCGCCACATAAAAGATGGAAAGAAACTCTTCTCAGCAAAGAAAAGGTTCTCGATAGCAACTACTCCTGACTACAATGGCTCCAGTGTCTCCCCCCTCCCTGTCCCCCATCTTGGCTTTTGGACTTCTGACATAGAAAAGTAATTGACATTTAATGTGAAATTTTACCTTTATTTTCTATCAAGGCATGACGTATTCAGAAATAGACAAGGATATCATACCAAACTCAATCTGCCAGTCGAGACATATAAACGTCCTTCTGTGAACATAAGTAAAGATATTTAAAAATCACTAAGTATATAATGTAGTTCAAAATGAGAGATCAATCTGCAGAATTAGAAATAATGATATCCTGGAAAATAAATTCAGGAAACTACAAGTAGTAATATATTTCTAAAATATTTTAATTTTCAACAAATTTCAAGGCAACATTTCACCAATGAATCTAGGCCAGGTAGTCACAATTTTAAAATATGCATATACTGAGAGTGGGTAAAATTGTACACATGCATAAATAGAAAAATTTAGTAGATAATTGAAAATTGCATGAGGGACTTCTGGCAAGATGGCGACGGGGCAGCTTGGTCTGTGAGAGCTTCCACAGAAGAGAACACAAAGAGACTCTGGTTCTCTCCCCGGAGGCTGCAGATCCCATCGTCGGCAGCCTGCTCTTCACGCAGAACTTGGCCGTAGACATTGCTGAGGCATCACGACAATCTGGGCAGCTACTGCAGCTGCCACTACCAGCGCCACAGCCACCGCCATGGCAGCCATTACACATCACACTGCCCGTGCCTGAGGCGACCCACGACTTCAGACCTTGAAGCCCCTGAGAGCAAGATCTGCTGAGGTTGCTGCTGCCACTACTGCCATCATGACGTCCTGCCAGGCCGTGGGTCTCCCCCCATGTGCCTTGAGGCAATGGCTCTCTCCCCTTAGGGGCGAGCAGCTGAGACAAAGACCATCTGGAGCAGTGAGATAGCAGCACCTGCTGGTGATTCAAGATAACAACACCGAAAGGGGAAAAACGGAAGCTTGACAGACACAGGCCAGATCTGAGTGGTGAACTGGGCAGTGATGAACTGAGGGGTGATCTGATCTGCCCTTCACAGCAAGCCAGGGGCAACTGACCCTAACTGTGAACAAACTTACCAGCATGAAAAGACAGCCAGAAATCAGAGCTGAAAGGACATTTGACTTAAATGAAAAGGCTAAGAGTGTGCTTGATTGGTTCTGTTACTCGGCTGACTTGATTCTATTCCTTCTGTTTTGTTCCCTCCCTTTTCTTTTCTTTTTTCTTTTTTTCCCTTTTTTTCTTTTCTTCTCTCTGTAAACCATATTTTGTAAAGAGGAATAGCACACCAATAAGGAGGTTGGTAAGCTTATATGCTAGCATCATTGTATGTTTCAGTTTTTTTTTTTTTTTTTTTTGTATGGGAGTTGGTTAGTTTGTAGCCATGGTCTATTGTTTTTATATGTTTCAATTTTTGTCTCTCTCTCCATTTGTTGGTATGCTCATCTGTTTTCCCCCTTACTCCTCTCTCTCTCCACCCCCCTTTTCCCCTCACTGTCTGCTCCATTCTCCTCCCTCTGTTAACCTCATTTTATTTCAGGGAGTAAACCTACAAGCCCACTGCATGGACAGATTCCAAGACAGTGGGAAGTGGGTTTCAGATTATCCATACGCCTGTCAGGGGATATCAGGACCTACAGATAGATTTTGAATCACATAAATCAAGTATAAGCAAATTTAAAAGGACCGAAATTTTACCATGTACCTTCTCAGACCACAGTGGAATAAAAATAAACATTAACACCAATAAGATACCCGAAAACCCACAAAGACATGGACACTAAACAGCATGATGATAAACAACTCCTGGGTCAATGATGAAATCAAAATAGAGATTAAAGTTACCTGGAAACAAATGAAAATAAAGAAACATCTTACCAAAATCTCTGGGACACCATGAAAGCTATAGTAAGAGGGGAATTTATATCCCTACAAATGCACATGAAGAAAATGGAAGGATCACAAATTAACAGCCTAACAAGCCACCTAAGAAAGCTGGAAAAGCAAGACCACCAAAACCCTAATTTCAGCAGAAGAATCCAGATCACCAAAATAAAAACTCAAATCCAGGACATAGAAGACAAAAAGATAATACAAAAAATCAATGAAACAAAAAGCTGGTTCTTCGAAAGAATAAACAAAATCGATGGTCCCCTAGCTAAACTGACCAAGAAAAAGAGAGAAAAAGCCCAAATAAACACAATCAGAAACACAAAAGATGAAGTCACATCTGACCCTGAAGAAATACAAAAGATCATTAGAGACTACTATGGAAACAAACTTGAAAACCTAAAGGAAATGGAGGACTTTCTGACATCACACAACCTGCCTAGGTTGAAACAAGTAGAAATTGAGACCCTAAATAGACCAATAGCAATCAAGGAAATTGACTACGTAATAAGAAAACTACCTACAAAAAAAAGCCCTGGTCCAAATGACTT
>NW_007043702.1:43905-102861 GCF_000164805.1 Carlito syrichta | reverse complement strand
ACATCAACAGATGTCAAAACAAAAACCCACATGATTATGTCATTTAGATGCAGAAAAAAGCTTTTGATAAAATCCAGCACCCCTTCTTGATAAAAACCCTCGAACAGCTAGGCATATGGGGAACACACCTCAAAATAGTAAAAGCCATCTACAAGAAACCCACTGCCAGCATACTCCTAAACAGACAAAAACTGGAACCATTTCCCCTGAAAACTGGAACAAGACAAGGATGCCCACTCTCATCCCTCCTGTTCAATATAGTATTGGAAGTCCTGGCTCGAGCAATCAGAGAAGAGAAGGCAATCAGGAATAACCAAATAGGAAAAGAGGAAGTCAAGTTAACTATCTTTGCAGATGGCATGATCGTGTACCTTGAAAACCCAAGAGAATCTGTCAAAAACCTCCTTACACTGATAAAGGACTTTGGCAAAGTCTCAGGATATAAAATAAATGTATAAAAGACAAAAGAATTTCTTTACACTATTAATAAACAAACAGAAACCCAAATAAAAAACATAATTCTATTCACAATAGCCACAAAAAAATGAAATACCTTGGCATCTTCCTAACCAGAGACATGAAAGACCTTTAAAATGAAAACTACAAAACACTGCTCAAAGATATCAAAGATGACACAAACAAGTAGAAAAATATCCCATGCTCATGGACTGGAAGAATCAACATTGTGAAGATGTCCATCCTACCTAAGGCAATCTACAGATTTAATGCAATACCCATCAAATTACCAGCCACATTCTTCTCAGACCCAGAAAAAACAATACAGGAATTCATATGGAAACACAAACAACCAAGAATAGTCAGAACAATCCTCAGCGGAACAAAAACAAAGCAGGTGGTATCACATTACCAGACTTCAAACATTACTATAAAGCTACAATAATCAAAACAGCTTGGTATTGGTACAAAAACAGGCATATAGACCAATGGAATAGAATTGAGATTCCAGAAGCTAAACCTCAATTTCTCAACCAACTCATCTTCGACAAAGCCTCCACCACCTAACACTGGGGAGAGGAGAACCTATTCAGTAAATGGTGCTGGGAAAACTGGCTGACCACATGCAGAAGACTCAAACAAGACCCCTATCTGTTCCCATATACAAAAATTAACTCTAAATGGATCAGAGACCTAAATGTAAAACCTCAAACCATAAGAACCTTAGAAAATTAAGGACATACCCTCATGGAAATTGGAATTGGCCTCCAGTTCCTGAACAAAACCCAAAACCCACAGGCCATAAGAGATAAGATAGACAAGTGGGACCTCATTAAACTGACAAGCTTCTGCAAAGCCAAAGAAACTATCAAGAGAGCAGGGAGACAGCCTACAGACTGGGAAAAAGTATTTGCCAACTCCAGGTCCAACAAAGGCTTAACATCTTGGATCTACAAGGAACTCAAACATGCTGAAAAGAAAAAAAAAAAAAAGCCCCTTTATAAAGTGAGCAAAAGATATGAACAGACACTTCTCAAAGGAAGACATCCAAGCAGCCAACAGACGCATGAAGAAATGTTCAGTCTCACTAATCATCAAGGAGATGCAAATCAAAACTACACTAAGATATCATCTAACTCCAGTCAGAATGGCAATTATCAATAACTCAAAAAATAACAGTTGCTGGAGAGGGTGTGGTGAAAAGGGAACACTCCTACACTGTTGGTGGGAGTGTAAACTAGTGCAGCCTCTAAGGAAAACAGTGTGGCTATTCCTAAAAGCCCTAAATATCGACCTCCCATATGACTCCACAATCCCCCTACTGGGAATATACCCTGAAGAACTCAAATCACTCTATAAAAAACATACCTGCACACATATGTTTATCACAGCATTGTTCACAATAGCAAGAACCTGGAACCAACCATACCATCCATCAAAGGAAGACTGGATTTAAAAAATGTGGTACATATACATGATGGAATACTACGCAGCTGTAAAAAAAACAAAATCATGAACTTCGCAGCAAGTTGGAACTAGATGGAACTAGAGTCAATAATACTGAGTGACCTCTCACTGAAACAAAGATCTGAGGATCACATGTTTTCACTCATCCATGTAATACTATAAGAAAAGGACTGACAGTGGTGGTAAACTATGGGGGGGAGGGGATGGGAGATGGGATTAACGGTAGTCAATATCTGTCTGAGGATGGGGAGACACCCCTTATCCACAAGGGTGCCTGAATGAAACATATTTGTATACCTAACCCTTAACTGTACCCCACAATATCAAAATAAAAAAATATTAATTAAAAATAAAAAAGAAAACAAAAAAATAAAAATAAAATAAAATTGCATGAAAGCAGAAAACATAAAATCAGATACCATTAAAAAGTAAATTAGTGAAGTAGGAGACAAGTTCAAACTTTTCTTTAAAGTTTTAAAGACAATGATAATATAATAAAATAATTAAGAAAGATTATATATATACATATATTTTTATTGAGTTCTCACTCTTCGCCCAGGCTGGAGTGCAGTGGCACCACCATGGCTTACCATAGTCTCAACCTTCTGGGCTCAAGCAATCTTCCCACTTTAGCCTCCTGAGTAGCTGGGACTACAGGCACGTGCCAACTCATCTGTCTAATTTAGTTTTTTTGTTTTTTTTTATAGAGACAAGGTCTTGCTATGTTGCATAGCCTAGTCTTGAACTCCTAGGCTCAAGATATCTTCCCGTCTCAGTCTCTCAAAGAGCTGGGATTACAGACATGAGCCACCACGCCTGGTCACAAATATGTATTTAGTTAGGATTATAGAAAAAAAAAAAAAGCAAGCAAATGCAGTGACAGCAATTATAAAAATAATAGAAGAATGTTTCTCTGAAGTGAAGATAATATACCAAAAAAAGTTCCAAAAGAATAATATATGTGTCTGATTTTTTAGTAAATTTAAGATTCTTCAAGTATAGAAAAAGAAAATGTTAAAAACATCATGTTATATAAAAGAAAAAAACAGATATCTTGAACTTCTGTTTTTAAAAAAACTAGATACCTAACTACAATAAACAATGCTTATACTATACAGAAGAAAAAGATTGTGATCTAAGAATGCTGTATCCAAGTGCCAAATTTTTTATTCATGAAGTGTAACGTTGTTCTTACATGTTTGTGAAAGATGCCCACTTCCCCTTTATGAAAAGCAAATTAAAGACTTACTACACCAGCTGGGCTAGGTGGCTCAGCCTGTAATGCCGCGCCTTTGGGAGGCTGAGGTGAGTGGATTGCCTGAGCCCGCGGGTTCGAAGCCCGCCTGGGCAGCGAGACCTCATCTCTACAATAAATCAAAAAATCAGCTGGGCGTGGTAGCGCATGCCTGTAATTCCGGCTACTCGGAAGGCTGAGGCAGAAGGATCGCCGGAGCCCAGCAGGTCGGGGCTGCGGTGCCCAGGAGCGGCCACTGCACTCCAGTCTGGGTGACAGAGTGAGACTCCAACTTAAAAACAAAAAAAAGACTGACTACAACAAGGTGAAAGAAATTCAAAATAGAAAAAAAAAAAAAAGAAGGGAGATACCATAGTACAAAAGAAATCATTACTATTATGAAACTTCAGCAATCATTTTGGAAAAATTCTGTTGAAAATAATCTTGATCAAATATCCAAGACCACTTTCTACCCAAGCAATTACTCTGAGTTATGCTTTTGAAGAGCAATCTTGAGAGATAAGGGATGAAGAACAGGCTTGGCTTACCACTCACTACAAGTGATGAACTCCCAAAGCTCCATGCTCCTTGACTGTGATGCTGACCCACCACATGCACAGTGTCCCCCAGGGACCTCCGTGTAATCCCCATGGGACTTGGAGGGCAAGAGGAACCTACAACATGATGCTGAAGCTGCCTACTGTGCCGTGCCCGTAAAATCTTTCTCTGACCCAGAAGTCTGTGTTGTCTGCCAGTAGCAGGCTAACTGATTAGCTTATGAACTGCAGATGCTTCATGATTTGGAACTGAGGTAAAGAAAGAAGAGCAAAGAAAGTTTCTCAACTTATTTATGTGTGTGGTAGTAAAGGATGATTTAATAGATATGTCGTTCTTGGTAGTAGTAATTATAGAAAAATAGATTTATATGTATTATTTTATAAATGGAAAGAGAGCTAGTATCATCTGGAAATAGAATAAATATTTCAAATCACCATAGTAGTTAGAGAGAAGGGAAAAACACATTTATCAAAAGCCAAGATGTAGGAAAGATGAAAACACAAGAAACAAGTATCAGAAAAGATCAGAATTAAAGAAGAACAAAATATCAGTATGATTTTATTTTAAAATAGCTACAAATGTGTTTTTTAAAAAATAAATGTTTTGATTGCATCAAAATGCAAAAAGTTATTCACCAAAGCAACAGCTGAAATATTATTCAATGATTAAACAAAAAAAGTAAAGCATTTCTCTGCAAATTAAAACCACTATTTAAAAAAAACACTATGAGATACCACCTTATGCCAGTCAGAATGGCCATTTTCAAAAAATCAAAAAACAATAGATGCTGGTGCAGATGCAGAGAAGGAAGAATACTTATACACTGTTGGTGGGAACGTAAATTAGTATAAACTTTATGAAAATAGGTATAGAGATTTGTCAAAGAACTAAAAGTAGATTTATCACTTGATCAAGCAATCCTATTACTAGTAACCAAAGAAACAGAGATTGTTATATAAAAAAGACACCTGCACCCACATGTTCATTGCAGCACAATTCACAATTGCAAAGATGTGGAATCAGCTTAAATGCCCACCAACTGAAGAGTGAATAATGAAAATGTGGTATATACACATATAATGCAATACTATTAAGCTATCAAAAAGAATGAAATAATGTCTTTTGCAGCAACTTGGTTAGAATTGGAGAACATAATCCTAAGTGAACTAACTCAGTAACAGAAACCCAAACACCACATGTTCTCACTTACAAGTGAGAGTCAAACTAAGGATCTGCAAAGTCATAAAGAATGGTAAAATGGACATTGGAAACTGGGGTGGGGAGGGGAAAAGGGTAGTCAGATCAAAAATCACCTATAAGGTACATGTGCACAGGTGGGATGGTGGTACACTTAAAGCTCAGACATCTTCGCCACTATACAGTTCAATCTTATAACCAAAACCTATTGGTACTCTGTAAAACTAATGAAATTTTTAAATTTTAAAATTTTCTTAGAAGTTAAAGCATTTCTGAGAAACAAATTTTTAATTACTATTAAGAGCTTCAAAAACATTTGTTTCTTCTGACCCAGGCAGGAATTTGCCTTAATAAAATAATCAGAGATACATATAGAAATGCATGTACGAAGTGATTTATTGTTGAGTTATTTGCAAGAGTGAAGAGTCTAAAAAATGAAAATCTCCTGAGAAAGGAGAAGACTAAAATAGATAATAATATAGTTAAATAATGAATAGGCAACCAGCTAAAATAATATATTATGGCCACCTGAGACCCAATCCCCACCACTACACAATATGTCCATGTAACAAATACATATATGTACTCCCAAATCTAAAATATATAGATAAATAAATTAAAATAAAATCATATATTGATTTAAGTTTTACAACATTTGAAAATATGATACTGATGAAAAAAATTTCAAGCTATCTATAAGACATAATTTTCAATTCTTAATAATATTTTATGTATAAAAAATAGATGGGGAAAATCCACTAAAATGTTAACAGTGCTTATAGTCATTCAGTCCTACACATTTTTCATGAAATGTAGAAATATATTTTTAATCATCTGAATGCATATGTAAATCTTATGTATTTATAGCATCATTATTTATTTATTTATATAAGCATATTACAAAATATCTTTTAAACTCAGATTAGCTCCTCTCTCTGTCTAGCATATTTAAAAGGTTTCCCATAAAGCATCTTTAAAATACCACTAAAATACTCTTTTTCTCATAACTATGGGTGGAATTACATATATGTATATTTGTAAATATTTTACTTTTTTATGTATAATCTGAGAGCCCTATGAATAAAATAGAGTCTGATGGCATAATTCATCTTGAAATGAAAAGAAAAAGAGCCCATACATTTATTTGTACAGAATGATACGTAATAGACAGAATGACATCGTGCTCTGAATCCGGTGAATGCAATTTTAGATAAATTACAGAATTTTCTTTCTGAACAAGAAATTTTTTCCAAAACTAGCTTTTATTGATGGTCACACTGTTCCTATTTTCTGTTCATTTGATGGTAAATTATCAAGTTATCTGAAAGTAATAATAAACTTCTCTTCTGATTCTTCTTAAAGCATTTATTTTTTAAAAATACAGTTTGGAAAACAAGTGGAAAAGTGTGTCCCTCTGCCTCGCTGAAGTAGTTTTCATGTTATTACTTCCCCTCTTCTCATTCTCCCAATCAAAATAGCATCCCCTTCTTTCCATTCATCATTGTCATTTTAACAGCAGCTCCTTTATTTCCATGAATACAGTTAACGCCAATTACAGTGAGAATATTAGCAAATAACAGAAATATGTCTTTAACCCACTACGATAGAAAAAGGCACTTAATGTTAAAATGCAATACGCCTCAAATTGGAAGGCAGCCCTTTACACCCCTACAGTCCCTTACCACCTCTGGATTCTGCTTGAGTTTAAAATCAGTATCACAAATTTGATAGGCCTGATTTTAACACATGACAAGTCAAACCCTTTCAAAGAGATTGAAGATGTAACTCAGGTGTACATCACAATTAAAACACTATTTCTGGAAATGACAATACAGAAATTCATATGGAAACAAAAACAACCATGGATAGCCAAAACAGTCCTTAGCAAAGGAAATAAAGCAGGGAGTATCACACTTCCAGACTCTACACCTTATTATAAGACTAATATAATCAAAATAGTCTGGAATTGGTACAAGAGCAGGCATACTAGACCAATCGAACAGGATAGAGATTCCAGAAGTAAAACCTAAATTTCTCAACAAACTCATCTTTGACAAAGCCTCCACCATCAACCATTGGAGAGAGGAGAACCTATTCAGTAAATGGTGCTGGGAAAACTGGCTGACCACATGCAAAAGATTGAAACAGTAGCCCTACCTATCACCATTCATAAAAATCAACTCTAAATCTATCAAAGACAAAACCGTAAAACCTCAAGCTATAAGAACCTTAGAAAACACAAGAGACACCCTTACAAAAATTGGAATAGGCAGCCAATTCCTGATCAAAACCCCAAATGCCCAAGCCATAAGAGATAAGATAGACAAGTGGGATCTCATCAAACTGAAAAGCTTCTGCAAAGCCAAAGAACCATCAAGAGAATGGGGAGACAGCCCACAGACTGAGAAAAAATATTTGCCAACTGTATATCTGACAAAGGCCTAATATCCAGGATCTACAAGGAACTTAATTGTACTGAAAAGAAAAAACAAACAGCCCCATTAAAATGTAGGCAAAAGATATGAATAGATACTTCTGAAAAGAAGACATATGAGCAGCCAACAGACACATGAAAAAATGTTCAGCCTCACTAATCATCAAAGAAATGCAAATTAAAACCACACTGAGATACCACCTAACTCCAGGCAGGATGGCCATCATTAATAACTCAAATACCAACAGATGCTGGAGAGGATGTGGAGAAAAGGGAACACTTCTACACTGTTGGTGGGAGTATAAATTAGTACAACCTCTGTGGAAAACAGTGTGGCAACTTCTAAAAGATCTAAAAATTGGCATTCCATACATTCTCAGAAGGGAGATTTCTGAGTCATACGGAGTGTCAAACAAAAAAGATACCTGTGACTGTGAATTCATGTTTGTTGCAACACTATTCACAATGGCAAAAACATGGAACCAACCGTGCTGCCCATTGAAAGTGGACTGGAAATATACATGATGGAATATTATGCAGTCATAAAGAAAGACAAAATTATGAATTTCACAGCAACTTGGATTGATTTAGAGTCTAACATACACAGTGATCTGTCACAGAAACAAAGAACTGAGTACCACATGTTCTCGCTCATAAGCAGACCCTGAACATTTATCATAATACTATAAGAAAGGAATTGACAGTAGCAGGACACTGCCAGGAAAGGGAGTGTCATCAATAAGGGTACCTAATCCCAAATCATGCCTAATAAGGACCAATGGGAAACCCAAATTTCACCTGTACATTGACCATTCATGTACCTAATCTTGAATTGTACGTCACATCTCTAAAATAAAATAATAATTAAAAGTTTTTTTAAAAAACACTATTTCAAAAAGCTGTTGAGCAGGGAGAGAACTGACTTTTCTGGAAGAGTCCTTTGGATGTCCTGGTGAAACTTCAGCAGGTGGCCACCTGTGCCAGGGTCACCTTCTCAAGACTGCAGGATCAGGATCTTGAAAGGTCCATTGGAAGAGTCATTGATATATAATATCAATATATTAAGCAGAAAACTCATTTATCATGGTTAACAACTTAGTATGTGTCTACTAATCAGCATCCATTTTCCAACAAGAACACTTAGTATACAGGGAAACAATTACTACAATGAGAATGTTCTGGATGGCCATACGATCAGAGCAAAGGGCACTAAGTGGATTGGATAATCACGGGAGCACAAAAATCATCAACCCAAACAAACAAAAAAGAATCCCCAATCTATGCTTTTACCTCCACTGCAGATAAGCACCTGCCAAATCATCTGGTGGTTGTCTCTTTCTGCTGCATCACAGCTAAGGGAAATTTTGAGCATTCCTTTTCCACTGATCTGACTTATCCAGACTGTATAGTTTCATGTAGTCTTTTAAAAACTGAGTTATAATTTACAAACAATAAACTGCATTTACCCTAAGTGTACAGCTTGATGAGTTTTGACAATGTTATAAGCCCATGTAATCTCCACTTCATCAAAAGAATGATTCCATAACTCCAAAAATTTCCTAATACTCCTATTCAGTCTATTGCTCTTCCTACTCACAGGCAACCACTATTCTGTTATCTGTCACCATAGATTTGTTTTGCATTTCTTGAACTCTACATACATGAAATCATACTTATATACTCCTTGTGTCTGACTTCTTTTTGCTTGACGTAATATTTTTGAGATTCATACAGTTTATTGTTTTCATCAATATTCAATTCCCTTCTACTGCTAAATAATACTCTGTTTTATGGATATATACCACTACTTGTTTATCCATTTGCCTGTTGATAAGCATCTGCTTTGCTACCAATTTTTGGTTAGTATGAATAAAGCTGCTAAGAATATTCTTGTACAAATCTTTCGTAGATATAAGATTTTGTTTCTCTTGAGTAATTCTTAGGATGGAATTACTGGGTTATAGGGTAGATATATATCAAATTTTATAAGCAACTATCAAATAGTTTTACAAGAGAATTGTACAATTTTATACTAGCCCCAGCAATGTATGAGAGTTCCCACAGTTCCAGATCTTTGCTGGTATTTGGTATTATCCATGTTTTTTTTTTTATTTTCCTTCAAATTTTAGCTGCTCCAGTCGGTGTGTAGTGGTATCTTACTGTGGCTATAACTTGCAATTCTCTGATGACCACCAATATATAGACCCTTTTCGGTTACTTATTGGCCATTCTTATATCTTCTTTTAAGACATATTCAAATCTTTTCCCATTTGTATTGGTTTTCTTTTTATTAGTTTTTTTCCATTATTGAGTTGAAGCAATTGTCAGATATATGTATTATAGATATTTTCTCCTAATCTGCAGCTTGCCTTTTTAATTTTTCTAACAATTTTTATTCTAATGAGAAAAGCACAATGTTTTGATTTTGATAAGGTCTAGTTTATCATTTTTTCTTATAGCTAGTACTTTTGTGCCTGTATATCCTTTTATTTTTTAACAACCGCATATAAAAACGATCTTCCCAGGTCATTAAAATATAATTGTTAATAGTTGTAGTTGCAGAGTATTTCACCACATAAGTATATTAATTTGCTCATTTTTTTGTGGAGGTAAGTTGTTTCCAATTTTCCATTAATACAAGTAACACTATTATTAACACTTTCACAGATGTCTCTGTGTATATCTCTGATCATTGTTTTAGAAAAAATGCTATTATAGTTTATAGTGGATCAAAGGACATATATTTTGGTATCTACTGCTAAATTGGGTTTGTCAATTTGTATCACCACCAAGAATGTATGTGAATGAATACTCCCAAGTTTATTTTCATATATTTGTTATCTTTTTATATTTCTTCTTTTATTAATCAACTTTGCATGTCTTTTTAATATATTGGGAGTGATTTATTAAATTTCAACCCTGTGGTTTTTTCATGTTGTGATTTTCTTTCAGTTTTATCATTAATACTGACCAAAAGAATTTTAAGTTTTGTATACATGGGGCTATATGTACATAGTTTTTGTATGCATAGGGTAGATATATATCAAACTTTATAAGCAACTATCAAATAGTTTTACAAGCGAATTGTACAATTTTATACTAGCCCCAGCAATGTGTGAGAGTTCCCACAGTTCCAGATCTTTGCTGATATTTGGTATTATCAGTCTTTTTTTTCTTCTTCAAATTTTAGCTGCTCCAGTCAGTGTGTGGTGGTATCTTACTGTGGCTATAACTTGCAATTCTCTGATGACCACCAATATATAGACCCTCTTCAGTTACTTATTGGCCATTCTTATATCTTCTTTTAAGACATGTTCAAACCTTTTCCCATTTGTATTGGTTTTCTTTTTATTTAGTTTTTTTCCATTGTTGAGTTGAAGCAATTTCTTTATGTTTTCTGCATTATATTTTGTCTTTACAAGGACATTTCCAGAACTAAATCAAGTATACTTATGGATATGAGTGCAAGGATCTCCCACTACCAAATGTGTCACCAAAGTAATATAAAGATAGAAAAATAAAAAGATAGAAGACAGACAGATAGATAGATAGATAGATAAGAGAGAGATAGATGAGAGAGAAAGATAACAACAGAAAACAATTTGTATCTTCTGAAACTCTCTCTAATCACCTTATTAGGTAATTCTAATGAACTTCGGCCTTAAGAAGTTGCTGGCTTCCCAAATTAAGGGGACCATGTTAGGTTCTCCCTGGAGTTATCTCCCTGTACTCTTCCTTGTTGTACTAGGGTCTCAGGGACTTCTGTGGCTCCATTTTCCCTCTTGAAAAACGTACCCACAAACTATGTAGGGTTTGCTCAAGTTGTTTGCTCCCTCAGCCTTTGGTGGGTGGAAGCACAGAATTCCAGTAACTCTCTACAATAAAATCTTCTCTGAGAGTTTCCTTAGTTCTTCTTATAAGCTCTTGATGTGGGGGATGGACTAAGAGTTACCAGATCTGTTTTTAGTACAAATCATTTTAAATTCTTCACAGATGATCTACAACATCTCTTTAGAACATATGGTCCCAGACGTTCTTTGCGCTCATCTTTGAAATCCAACTTCCAATTACGAAACTCATGAAAAAAATAGTATTTAGCCTGATACATCTCAATTAGCTTCTTGGGCTACTCCAAATTTAATGCTGTTGCTGGAAATGGCCAGCCTTTCATAAAGCCCCTGGCCACCAATATTGGAACTAAATGAGAATCTGTTAGCCAGAAAGAAGTATGGAAATGATGTTGGGTAAGCAGCCAAGAGTGTCTATCACAGTGAACGTGTGCTTACTGGTGGCTTTAAAATAAGTTTCCTGTAGTCAGACTGAGGAATACAGAACTCTTGAGCTAAATTATTAAATATATTCAGTAGCCAAATTTTTAATGATGCATAATATCAGTTTTTTGTGTACGAACATAAAGTATCCCATTCTATCCATCTCTTCCTGTCTTTTTACAATCCTCTTTTTTTCCCCTTCAAATTATTTTAACACTACACAGCTTAAGATGTAGGAGGAAAAGCAAAAGGAGGATGAAAAAAGAAGATTCTGACAAGTTCTTAGTGAAACATCCATTCTTATCTATTAGAGATCATAAAAAGCAAGACTCTACTGTCAAAGTATTACTGACAAGAGTAAAGCATAAAGTAACATGTTATTTTAGTTTTTTTCCTTAGCAAAATGACTTCTACTGATGGTACCACATGGGAGCTCCTTCTCCCTCTGGCTTCCATGTTGGTTTGCAAATGTTTGTCACTGGCCAAAAAAGGAAGCTGGGGGAAAGGAGCAAATCAGGGAAATTACTCCCCTGCATCCCTACCTGCTAAGAAGAAGCTTGATAGCGGCCGTACTTTTTCCCCAGGGTGACCTGTCACAAGATCCTCTCCTATGGCTTCAACTCTCCCCATCTTTCCATAATGACCACTTTCTCAGTCCCTTCAGGTCCAAAAATATCAATGGCTTCCTGTTTTACTATTCTTTGTCAGTTCCCTTAATGCTACTGACACTGTTAAAAATTGCCCTTCATTAAGCTTTTTCTTCATTTTTTTCTCAATTATCCCTTTGAATTTATCTCCAGTTTTCTGAGGAGACACTGACTGATACCTCAAGTTACGTGATAAGAAGATATGTATTTGAGGTCACAGTGGGTAGAAATTCTGAAACAAAAACCAAAAAATAAATCAAGTTACCAGCAATCTGAGTGCAAATAAGAACCTGATTCTGACACAAGATCTGATTGAACTAGGAACCCCTTCTACAGTTGTTCTAAGACAAACAAGTCAACAAAGGGATGGAAGACAACAGTAGTAACCTCTGACAGAAAACATAAGTAGACCAGATTATTAATAACAAAGTCAGAGACAAAGTACAGGAAAACCAAACTCCACTAACCCACAGGACCCACCTCATACTCCTTTCCTCCAAGTTTCCCAGTCTCTATCCTCAAACTTTCCCTCATGCTATAATTTTATCCACTTACCTCAAGGCTTCAATTACCACCTTCAGTCAGTATAATGCAAAAGTCTTTCTCTACCCTAATTATTATTTAGATATTTACTAGATGCCCAAAATTAATTTATCCCAAAGCTATCATGTCTTCACCCTCTCACAGGAATTGGCAACTTCTCTTGACTTCCCTGTTTCTATGAATGGCATCAGCCATCTCCCATTCCACAATACTCAACTCCTCAGGCATTTTTTACTCCTTCTCCCACAGCCCTCACAACAAAATCAACCATTCTAGACTCTAGATTGTGAATCGTTGTGTATCTTCTCGTGTGACTTCCATCTTCCTCTCCAACCTCATCTCCTACCTCATCTCTTTATGGTCTTCACCCTATTCTTGGAATAACCATGCTTCACCTTTCCATTATTTACTCTAACAGAAAAAACATTTGCCAAATATTTAGATATGAAAAAAAAAGACTCTTCATTTTTAGGGCGTGCATGTCAAGTATTATTTCTGTCACAAAATCTTTCCTCTCTTTCCCTTCTCCAACTAAAAGATCACCTCTTCCTCTGAAACTTTCTAATATTTGACTTATATCACTCTTACAGAACTTATGATGTATAATGATTATGTGATACATGATTATAAAATACAGCAATTTTTCCTGTGCTGCACTAAAAATTGCTTGAATTTCTTTTATCCTCTGCAGCATCTATCTTCAATAAATAATTTCTGAATTGGATCCTGTTACTTTGAATTTTCTTACATGTATACTAAGTTTCTAGGCCAAATTATTTCTAAAATTAAACAAAGACTTTTAAAAATCCAAAATTTTCAAAAATTCATTATATGTCTTTCTATATCTTGGTACAAAATTTCATTTTCACCACTTAGAAAATAACTAAAGAAAATGAGGATAAATTTCCAGACAATATTTAACTTTGAAATGCTAACCAAGTCGATCCCTTTAAGACTGACAAGTTTGTGTCTATAGTTCAGCTTAATGAAATTTGGTAACAATACATATTTTTTTCTCCACTACAAATTAGATTATTCTGGACATACATGCAGTATTTTGTTTGCAAAATGAAGTCACTTGTGCCCGCGTTGCAATTTTACTGATTGGCACATAAGTAAAGTAGAGACTGAAAAGCAAATGTTGTTTTATAAAGATGTTTTCTGTTTTCGCAAATACACCCACTCTTGCTAAGAATGAATAATTTGGACCTAAAAGTTTCTTCTCAAAAACTTTGAAGAGCCTTTAGTTTCATCAGTCTTTCTACATATTGCTCTAATTATTTGGAATATCTGCATGAAAATATGTTCTTTTATTTAGCTATTTATTCTCTTAATAACCATCAACTGACTATTAGTATTATAATTTCCTGAGTAATTTTTATTAGATTCTTCTATAAAGACACTAATGCCTTGTTTACATTTTCCCTGACTCTCTCACTCCCTTAAGGGCCATTTTCCATGCTGATAATATTTGTAACCATATGCAGTAGACCTCTTAATTTGTTTCTCAGTTTTGCTTTGTTTTGTTTGCCTATTTCATTCAGAGCCAATTCATCTGTTATTAGCTCCTAATTTTCTCTTGGGGACCCTCTGTTTCCCCACTTTCTCAGTCCTTGTGATCAGGATAGGTAGGGCCAACTCCATTTGAAGCTCAAAAAATAGGCACATGACTCCATCTTGTGCAGTCAGATTATTGCATCCCCTGACTACAGTGTTTAGCTCACAAAGGACCAATGAATCAAGTTGAATTCATAAACATCAGTCCTGAAACTAGTGAGAACTCTTAGAAAAGGTGCTCTCTTTCCATTAGGGTTGCTAAATAGAAAGAATATAGCCCAGGAACTTCTGTCGAGAGCCCACCCGAGGATGAAACCAACAAAGAAAAGCAGAATCAAGAGGTGGAGAAACACATATCTGATGCAATTACACACCTGAATTCAGAGAGGCCTTCTCTAGATTTTCAATTATGTAAGTCAGTAATGTTTTTAACTAAGCCAATTTGTAAGTCAGTGGTCTTTTTTTAAATTATGTCAGTTTGAATTGGTTTCCTGTCATTTGCAAATGGAAATGTTTGTATCTGATGTTGTCAAGCAACACATCCTCTCTGACCAAAGACCCATGTTAATCTGATCCCCTCCTAATCTCCAGTTCCATGACCCTTTCCATGGTCCAATATATAATCTCCATCCACAAATTCAAGAAACTCCTTTGGGCTGTATTCTAATCATCCTCTCCACATAACAATGCAGTGTTCAATGTCACTTTTTTTCTGTTGATTTACTGACCCATCTCTGAATGTGTTTTGATTTCTTCTGTTTTTTCATATTTTATAAAATTATCCTTTAAATTTTAAGATCACATTAAATAGAAACCCAAAAGACACATGGAAATAATTCACAAAAAACATATAAATCAATAAAATTGCTGACAAAAACCTTGAAATACACATTCAAAACAATGGTGATTATAAAGTAGACAGAATAAGTAGTTAATACAGGTTGAGGAATATTTAGAAAGGACCTCACTCTGAAACTGTATTACCTTGTTGTTTATCATACTTCCTGTGAAACCACCATTAATACCATGTGAGTTAAAAAAAAAAAAAAAAAAAAACAAGTAAGCTAGGTAGTAACACATTGGTCATGTTTTGTACAATAAAAATCCAGATGCATGCATGACATTCATAAGCATACCTATGGGAACAACAAAAAGAAGATATGGAACCATAGGTATCCAAGAAAACCTATGGCACATGGACTCCAAAAGATAATCCATTCAGCTCCATATTGCACGTGAAAAAAATTTTCAGAGTGTATGTCTAACATACTTGCAGAAGATCTAGGTTTTTCTAGTACTAGTAAAAAGACTAAAATAGGATTGGAAATAAATTGTACTGCCTTGCCAAAAAAAATTAAGAAGTGTAAATTTTCCAAGCTTTATTTCTTCATCAAGCCTATTGACAAGGGACTTTATATTATTTCTGACTTCTATCTTACTATTCAGAAAGGATGACTGAAGCAGCCTTAATAATAGATCAGTCTCATTAATAAAACCTCTGCTCTACTCCAATTTACATGAGCTTTATTATGAAAAGTAAGTGGACACTCTGAATTTACTGTGGAAATTCAAAAGCACAGAGAAAGTTGAATACAAAAGTACAGAGAAAGACAGAAAGAAGGCCGAATGCAAGGTCATACATTTTATAAAGAAAACTGAATACTCCTCAGGAAAGAAAAAAAAAAGTTTGGTCTACTTAAAGGCATTCAGTCTATAATTAAGTTTTAAATTGTGTATAGACCACCCCCCAACCCAGTGGGCAAAATAAGATGTTTTTGTAACTATGTCACTGTCTGCCATCGATGTCATAATAACTAAAAGCTGTTTAGTCGTTAATTTTACTATCCCTTCTCTTATATCACCATATTCCAATCATGTAGCCAAGGTAGCTTTCAGAAGCCAGGGACAGCTGGCAAGAGTTCCAGTTGCTTCCTGATATGGCAGTTAATTTTAAAAGCTTTTCATTTCACATGCAATACAAAATAGACTTTTTAAGTGAATAAGGTCACTAACATTCTATTTCAATACAATATTTCTAAGAGCTAGTTCAAAATGCACATGGGATAAAAAAGTTGGGCTACAAATTTTTGAATAGCAAGTGGTAAGGTTATGAGATAGCATTAGTAGTCCTTCTTTCTAGATCATTTTACTGAAAAGTGAAATGAACAACCTTTAAATTTCCCTCCAGTTGAGAGTCTATGAATCAGAAGGATGTATGTGTTCATAAACTTGTATTTAGAAGTAAGTTTCATAGCTGTATGTTTTTGCCCTTATCTTGGAGACTGGAAATGGAAACACTGGCATATCGGTTATGTATAAAGTGGTATATATCATGGAAGATGCTAAAGTCATATGTTAAGAAGTTTTAGGAACTCAACTGATTCTACAAGTATGTATGTGTATTTGTGAATGTTTATAAGCATACACACACACCATCAAGAGAGCAGGGAGACAGTCCACAAAATGGAAAAAAATATTTGTCAACTGTATATCTGACAAAGGCCTAACATCTAGGATCTATAAGATACTCAAATGCACCAAAAGGAAAAAAAACGAACAACCCCTTTAAAAAGTGGGCAAAAGACATGAACAGACACTTCTCAAAAGAAGATATATGGGCAACCAACAGACACATGAAAAAGTATTCATCCTCACTCATCATCAGAGAAATGCAAATCAAAACTACATTGAGATACCACCTAACCCCAGTAAGAATGGCCATCATTAATAAAACAAACAGCAACAGATGCCAAGGATGTGGAGAAAAAGGAACGCTTCTATACTGCTGGTGGAAATGCAAACTAGTGCAATCTCTTTGGAAGACAGTGTGGAGATTTCTGAAAGAATTACAAATTGACCTTCCATATGACCCAGCAATTCCCCTATTGGGAATATACCTGGAGAAACCCAAATCATTCTACAAAAAAGATACCTGCACATGTATGTTTGTTGCAGCTCTACTCACAATAGCAAAAACATGGAACCAACCATGCTGCCCATCAAAGCTGTACTGGATTTTAAAAAATGTGGTTCATATATACAATGGAATATTATGCAGCTATAAAGAAGGAGAAACATATGGACTTCACAGTAACATGGATGGATTTAGAGTCTATCATACTCAGTGATATATCACAGAAACAAAGAACAGAGTAACCATATGTTCTCACGCATAAGTGGAACTTGAACAATTATAATACTGTAAGAAAGGGATTGGCAATAGTGGGAAACTGTCGGGCGATGGGGTGGGATTGGCAGTTGAGAGAAACTGCTAGGGGAGGGAGGGGCACACCTCATCAACAAGTGTACCTGCATAATCAACATTTGTATACCTAAACCTGAATTGTACCCTATATCTTTATAATTTAAAAAACAGACATACACTCACACTTGCTTGCACACACACCCTCGTGAACACACACACACACACACACACACACACAGCGAGAGACATTATTCAAGCCTGACCAAAAATAACACTTTGTAGAAGGATCTCTCCTTCAACAATTCAAATTCTATCCATTCCAGGATTTCTGTTCATGTTCTACCTTCTCTGTGGTCTTCCCTGATAAATCTAACCCACTCTAATCCTCCTTTCTCAAAAGTGATTTCTACTTCATCACCACTGTCACACGTTAGTAAAATAATATAAAACCTTATTCATAAAGTCAGAAGGATTTTTCTAAACTTGAAATAGTTTAATTCTAGTTATGAAAACAAGATGCAAGCCGGGTATGGTAGCGCATGCCTGTAATTCCGGCTACTCGGAAGGCTGAGGCGGAAGGATCACCGGAGACCAGCAGGCGAGGTTGCGGTGGCCAGAGCGGCCACTGTACTCCAGTCTGGGCAACAGAGTGAGACTCCAACTCAAAAAAAAAAAAAAGAAAAAAGAAAACAAGATGCAGACACAAAAATGTATCAACAACAGCCCTACACCAGGCACAGTGGCTCATGCCTATAATCCCAGCCCTTTTGCAAGCTGAAGCAGGAGGATTGCTTGAGTCCAAGAGTTCAAGACCAGCCAGGGCAAAGTGGCAACACCTCAACTCTACAAAAAAAAAAAAAAAATCAAACAATTAGCTGGGCATCAGGCATGTGCCTGTAGTCCCAGCTACACAGAAGGCTAAGTTGGAAGGATCACCTGAGCCCAGGACGTTGAAGCTGCAGTGAGCTGTGATCATGCCACTGCACTCTAGCTTGGGGGACAGAATGAGACCCTGCCTCAAAATAAATGAATACAGATAAACAGTCCTGAATAACTTTGACTTCCAGGGTGGGTGAACATAGGAATGCCGAGGATGGGATTACAGAGGCAGGGATGGTCAGAAAGGTTTATGGAGGAGGAGGCATTCAAGTTTGTCCCTGAGGAAGGGCTCCTCTTAAATAGCCAAAGTAGAAAGAAGAGCCCTGGCAGAATAAATGAGATGTAGTGGCAGAGGGACTAACATAGGACAGTCAGGAAAGCACAGTGTGGGCTATAGCAAGGAAACTCCCTTAAGGGAAGCTCACATGTTCTCTTCAGCTGTGGATTATCAGTTACTAAAAGTGTTATTACCAGTACTTGATGTAGACATCACTAACTAAAGAGTAAAAGAAATAAATAGCAATTACTTCTAAGATAATTTTGTTTAGATAGCATCAGAAAGACGAGAAAGGATGCCAAATTAATGCCTACACTGCACTGACTGGGGTCTATTTATACTGCCTGTCTAAATTTGGAAAATAAGCTCAATAATTATGAGTGAGTCCAATTAACTCCCACACTTTAAGTAGGAGCCTTTCGTGTATGAACCATAGCACACAGTAAAAGAGAGAATACAATCTCCTTAAAAGTCAGAGTTGAATTTGAAACCTTCAGTGCGGGTTGAACAAAACTAAAGCTACCTAAAAAAACAAGGGAAGTTAACTCTCAAGTGCTAGTTCCTGCCCTTTATGAAAAATATGCATAGACTCACAAAGATTTAGGCCTTGTTAAGGGGCCACTCTACAGAAACCCAAGCCTCCCTGCAGACAGCCCAGTGAGTTACAATCTTAGTTGTATGTATACCCTCTAAATCTCAAATAATAATAATTTTTTTTAAAAAAGAAAAGAAAAAGCACTGGTGAGCTTTTAGCACCCACCAGGGACCTGAGCTATTAAATCAAAATCTTCAAGGGCAGTATGGTTTTTCAAAAGCAGCGGAGTTGAGAATCACAGACATCTCCCCTGTTACATCTACCAATGGCGTTCTCTGGTTAGGAAGGGCCCAACTATCAGTCTGTTTACTCTTATTTTGTGAAAACAGGAAGTTACTCACAGCATAGCTTATATAAACTTCTTAACCAGTATAAACTTTTGTCTTAGTGATCAACAATTGACATAATGCACTAAGCAATTAGTATTAAAAAAAAATCAAGCTAAGTAGTTACAGCTTTTAAGGAAAGTGGTGAACATAGACAATAGAGCCAAGGTAAAGTGTAATAAAATGCTTTTAGAAATAAAATGTCCTGAAATTCACAAGTGTGTCCAATGGTTCATATTAATTCACTCAGTTAATATTTAGGGTTATAGTTGCACTAACCACTATAACAACATAATACCCACTATTTTTAAATTTGTACTAGAGGCCACTAAAAGTACTAAGAATATTTTCAATAAAATCATTTAATGTTACAATTTTATGAAAGAAAATACCCTATCTTAAAAATGAAGAAATATGGCTCATAATGATAAAGAAATATTTGCCTGACATAACCTAGCTAGTGACGGAACCAGGTTTCAGATAGGTTTTCTGACCTCTAACTGACTCAAGAGCAATTCACCTCAATGATCACAATCCATTACTATCCAGGAAATCAGCCCACAACCCTCTCAAAAAATCAAGGGAGTAGATATGAATTATAAACGAATTCTGAGTCTATTTACTTCTAGTTCATGGCAAAAGTCACAACTTTTTATGTATATAAAAATTCAGCCAGAGCTCATTTCTGACTTTTCAGATGGACTGTTTAAATATTATTCCTGCCAGTTTCAAACTACCCTTCTTATAGGCATCTTTCACTTATGGATAAGGTTTGCCAAGAATTCCCAGTGTTTTTTTGGAACAAGTAAAACTGACACTTGACTTTTGGAGTCAATTCTTTATATAATTCCAGTCTTTAAAACAGTATTCTTTTCCAAAATAGATGTGTACTGACAGCAAGCCAGACCATCCAAGAATCAACAGAATCTTAAGGTAAAGGATTATACTGCAAAGTTTCATATAATTACTTCAATACTTTCTTGAAAGTGTTTATACACATTAACAGAGCTCTGTAAGTGAGTGATTGCATTCTGTTTATAGAATAAAGAACTAAGGTACACAGTCTAGCTTCATTCATTCAAGAAGGGACAAAGCAGAGAACAAAAGCAACTCCCTATGAATATCACAAGGCCCCCATCCTGAGAGTACTCTGCTGTTTAATTTAAAGCCTGGCTTACTCTACTTTCCCAGTCAAATACCAAGAGAAAACAAGCTGAATAATTCCACCTTGAAGATTAGAATGGGGCTCCCATAAGAATGAAAGGAAAACAATTCCAACACTGAAGATAGGACCTTTACAAACCTAATTTTGTTTTCTTACTTGTTGCTTGGCATAACAGCCTGTTCCTCATAATTTACTCCAGCTGTTTTTCCTGAAAAAATGGGACTTCCAATTTGCTGTGGGCATCAAAAGCATAAAAAAATGATAAGTGACTGAATATTCATTATCAAGTCAAAGAAACAGATACTGCTTTTACTAGAAGAAGACACAGAAATGATTATTAGGTACTTGTCATTTTAGATAACAGATGAAGGTTTTCTTTTATGCATAAACTTAACAATATCATGATTATATACTCACAACATATCCCATGTACAAGTATTAAAATATGAAGTATATACTCTCAGAATATGTTGTTTTCTGACTATGATCATTTTAATTGTCATGCAATTTGCATTTCATATAATTTTAAGTCTGAATATGAGCATGCTTGATGTGAATTCAATATAATTCATAGGATTTTTCTTTATTTTGTATCCTCATCTTTGGGTTTTTTTAAAAAGATACAGATTTCTAATGCTCAAATAACAATTTTAAAATATCTTTACTGACTTACTAATCTTTCAGGTTTAAGTATAGATAAGTACATGTTAGTAATAGTGGGTTAAAACACAATCAAGGTTGAATTTTTATATATTTTACCATTTAAATGCTCACCTTGTTTACATGCTTACATGTTAATTCACTTCTATATCTTTTTAAAGCAAGAGATAGAATGAGAAAAAAATGTCAGTGCTTTGAACAATGCTGATGCAATAAAAATAACTGGAATAATGAGAGAAAGAGAAAACAATTTTATGCATATATTTCAGGCTAATATATTTTCTAAGAAAAAGATTTAAAACAAAAAAAGAATGAACAACAGATTGCCTTCTAGGTGCATTTTCTCTATTAAAATGATTAAAGAAGAGAACACAATATCTAAAGTGTCATGATAAAAATAAAAGTTTTCCCTATCACATTACAGTCCGTCAAAAAAAAAAAAGTTTCTTTGACTTTATACCGGTTCCCTAATACTGCCTCTCTTAGAGGGGTTATACTACCCCTTAATTCCATGAACAAATTAGCTTTACACATCTACCTTTTGTCTTATCATTCATGCACGAAGATAGCTTGGTATCTTGGGTTGCTATGTCTGGTTACTGACTTGTCCTTCCAGGTTGATAACCCCAGGATAGCTTATTTTGTTCCAACAATATTTTTTAAAAGTATGCTTTCAGTATAATAATTGTTCAATATACCTATGGACACATGATTGGAGTCATTGTCTAACATACCATATAAATACCAGCTGCTATTAAATAAACCTTCCTGATTTATCACTGTGCTTGTATTTTTGGATATGTTTTTTAGAACAAATCTTTTATTCGATTGTTAAAAGTTCATGTTTACAATGATTTTTAAATTAAACATACTACTATATTTTATCATTTATATTCATAATTTTGTTCATCAACTTTAGGTATATTGAGTTCACCTCAATAATTTTTAAAACAGTAAAGGTACAAAAGATCCCCTTCTATATGTAGTTTTACTCTTTAGATATTTGGCACAGTAGAATTTTACTTCAGTTTCTGCTATTCAAGAGATAATTTTGAAATATTAACATGAAATGTTAGGGGATGTTATGAATAAATGTAATCTAATCCAATTCAAAACACATTTATTGAGCACCTACTTATTCCAGGAATAGTTTTAACCTTTAGAAAATACATTTTAAAAATAAAACTGATAATAAGGCTGTCCTGCTGGAGCTCTACAGTCTAGTAAGGTTGTCACAGTAAGTAAATATATGACAAGTAATAAGTGCTTTCAACAAAAAAAAGAATATGATAAGGGGAATAGATAAGCTGAATAAAATGTTCTTTATATATGGAGAAAAGAAAAGTCCTCTTTGTTAGACTAATATTTAAACTGAACTATACAAGAAGAAAGAAAGTAAACTAAGTAGAAATGTGAGAAAATTCCAGACCATGAGAAGAGGCAAAGGCCCTGAAGGATGAACGAACATACTTAGTATGCAAAGAATAGCAAGAGGCTAGTGTGAGAGCATTGAGGCACAGAGTGGGATAGAGTGGATCTGGGGAGAAGGCAGGACAGGAGGACAAAGAGGTAATGAAAGTCAAAGAGGAAGAGGAGGCAGAGATTATGTTGGACATTATCGAGCTGTAAAAACTTGAAGCTAGCTGAAAGTTTTGAAAAAAGAACTGATACTTGCTTCTCCGTTTTAAATGTTCTATGGAAAATAGGTTTTATGGGCAGTTAGAGCAAAGAGCAGTGTTAAGATGCTATTGCAGTTCTAGGCAACGGATGAGGGCGGCTTGGACTAGCATGGTGGTGGTGGAGGTAATAGAAAACAGTCTGATTTGAGACATAGCTTGAAGGGAGCACTTTTTAAAAATTTATGAATGGATAATCACATGAAGAAGGAGAGAGAGGGGTTCAAGGATGACACCAAAATTTTTGCCTGACTGACTAAATGAATAAAATTTCCAAATACTAAGAAAGAGAACAGAGGAACGAGTATAGGGTAATAATTAGAACTTAGTTCTGGACAAATAAATTTTGAGATCCCCACTAGTCATTCATGAGGAGAGAAATGTTGAATAGGCAGTTCGCTTTTCCAGGCTGATAGGATACCTGGGCTAAAACACACATTTGGCAGTGTCAATATATAAATAGTAGTTGGTTGAGATGGAGTAAACAACTCTAGGAGAAATGGATTATAGGGAATAGAGAGGACTAAGGACTTCATTGAACACCCTTGTTTTTCCATACTCAAAAAAAGACAAAAGGTGAAGAGGAAGACTCAATTTCAATATAATTCAGACAGTGATACTCAATCTTAGAACACTCTTTTATAGATGTCTATACAATTGGTAGTAATAGTAAGTCTTATTTTCATAAGAACTGATACTTATAGAGCTAACATCTTATTTGTTTGCTTGCTAAGCATCAGCTGCTAACCCCAGCTGATCTGAATCTGGATGAAGTTAGTTTGAACAAAGACAGAGTTGGACTTCACTGACAGGCATTTGTCTTTGAATGGTGTATTTTAAGTTAACCCAAAGGATCTGCCCAGCCACCTGGTGCCTGATAAATTGGCAGGGCTGCCCTACAGAGTAGTTTGATTCTGATGAAGGAAGACAGAAGCCTGGGATTTTATCATTCATCTTATTAAGCATTTATCCTTGAAATCAGGACAAATCACTTATTTATTTTTAGCCCATTGTGGTAACCAAGACAATCCCATGATCCCCACCCTACTGGTATTAAGACTTTTGTGTTCCCCTTCCACATTAAATAACTTGCATAATCAACAAGGTATTGTGGAAATATTGGCATGTGACTTCAGAGGCAAGGCAATGAAAGACATCAGAGCATACACCTTGCTGTATCTTGAATTACTTGGGGGAAGCTGGCTGCCATGTTTCAATCAAGCAGCCCTAGAGGAAAAACCACTTGTCAAGAAGCTGATTCTTCCTGCTAACGGCCAAGAAGGAAGTGAGATCACCTAGCAACAACCATGTAAGTGAGCTATCTTGAAATCAGATCCCCAGCCCCATTCAAGCCTTCAGGTGACTGCATCCATGACCAACACTTTGTCTGCAATTGCATGAAAGACTTTTAGCCATAACCATCCACTAAGTCCATTTGCTGAGAAAAGCCTTTCCCAGACTTTTGATCCTTAGAATCTGGAATAATAAAAGTTTGTTGTTCAAACTGCAAAATTGTAACCTATTACATAGCAATAGGTTATAAATATACTCATAGTCCTTATATCCCTGTGCCTTTTTTTCCTGCTTGCCTACACTTTTTATTTCAAGTCTCCCTCACTCATGGGAGGACAGAGATTAAAACAGTGGTGCTCAGCTTTTGCTGCATGTTGAAATTTACTTGGCAAACTTTAAAATGTTAACTTAAAAATTACAAATTTTATAAATTTGGAAAGGAGGCTGATCTTCCCACATGCTGGGAATTGTAGCCTGAAGTAGAAACCTGAAAGCAGGCACTCCAAGGGAAGGAGGGGTAAGACGGGACTTAAGCTGAACAAGTTGGTCAAGTACACAGATTCAACAGATTATAGGAGAGTTATGGATATTGATGAAAGCAGTCCTAATGCATGTGTACTGAATAAACATGCATGTTACATATCACCCATGTTCATCTTGGGGTGGAAACTTAATATTTACACGTATTACAATTAGGTCCTATACATCAAAAGATGCTCAAGCATGCAGCCTCTGTAAACTGGCCAGAACTAGTCCATGGTCTTTGGTCTTCTTATAAGGAGAAAGTAGTCTCTCATCCAATCAAAACTGTATGTATGGTTGGTGGAATAAGGGGTCAGTGAGTCAATTCCTAGTGATGGATGAGTTGCAAACCATTTTAATATTGCTTATGTCAAAGCCAGTGCATGTTTAGCTGCTAGAGAAAAAGGAAAACCTTGTAGCAGTTAGGACATCATTTATTCTTTAAGTATAGGGGGTACATAACTTAACTCTTGCCTGGCGTGGCCTTACATCGTATTTATAACTTGGTGTCTTATTTCCACAGAGTTCATTCTGTCAGTAAGTCTTATAATCTCTATTTTAACATTAATGCTGGTCAGTTGTGTCTAAATTGCAAAAGAGAGAAAATATAATGAGGCATATCTAACCTTCTATCCTGTCATGAGCAGAACTTCGTTTCTAAGGTGTCTTTATGATCCCTTGGCCAAAAGGGGATCTGTTTGGTGGTTGGGGAGCTTAGAACCTTATTTTTAGTTTACAAAAAATATTCAGGGTGGTTTTCATCCCCCAAAGATTCTTATTTAATTGGTCTGAAATGCAGCCTGGATATCAGGATTGAGTCTATTATAAATTATAAAAGCTACAGTGTTCAAACAATATACCATCCAATTTCAAATGATATACGGAACCAATCTGACCTATCATGTACTTCCTTCCAAAAGTGAAAGGGGATTTTTTTATGAGTTGCCGTGGTCCAGATAAGAACGTTCTGCAAAAAGCGTCCACGATGAAGGGGCATTTCCCATCACTTGCTGGTTATCCTATTAAAGTAAGCCAAAATGGAGACCAGGCCTGAAGATCCCTGGGCAGACAAAGCCAGTTAGGCGCCCTTAACCTTGCTGGATTTGCAAACAACTTACCTTGAGTTATTTTTTAAATACCTATTTTAAAAGCAGAACTTAAGCTCAGCCAATCAGAAGCAGCCAACAAACTTTTAATTATGTAACTAGAGACTTTCCAATAGAATAGACCAAATAAAGCAACTGTATAACTGTAACCAATCAAATGTTTGCTTTGCTTTACTTCTATCTCTGTCCTATAAAACTTCCCCTTTACATTGCCTCAGTGGAGTTCCTAAACCACTTCAGATTTAGAACTATCCAATTTATAAATCATTGTTTGCTCAAATAAATTATTTAAAATTGTATTGTGCCTCCAATTATTTTTTTAACAGTTTATTCCGAGCCAAAAGACATGTGGCAGGAAATACAGAGAAAAATTCAGGTCTATGTGGCTTTCTTTCCACCTGACCTCAGCTTACACACTTTCACATGTGCTATCACATGCCTCCGTTTCATGGAGGATGAACTTAACTATTTTCTTCTTTTCACACAAACTTCAACAGTATTCAGTCTTACCTTTTTGTGCTCCCACATGCACCCACCACACCCATATCAGTTATGATACGTTCAACAAGTAAAGAAAACCCAACCCTAGCAGCTTAAAAAAGAGGAAAAATGAATTATCTCACATAATGCAAAACTCAGAGGTAAGACAATTAAGAGTTGGTTGAGGCCGGGCTCGGTGGCTCAGCCTGTAATCCCATGCCTTTGGGAGGCTGAGGTGAGTGGATTGCCTGAGCCCGCAGGTTCGAGACCCGCCTGGGCAGCAAGACCTCATCTCTACAATAAATAAAAAAAAAAATCAGCCGGGCGTGGTAGCACGTGCCTGTAATTCCGGCTACTGGGAAGGCTGAGGCAAAAGGATCACTGGAGCCCAGCAGGTGAGGCTGTGGTGGCCGGGAGCGGCCACTGCACTCCAGTCTGGGTGACCGAGTGAGTCTCCAACTCAAAAAAAAAAAAAAGTTGGTTGAGTAGTTCATTGGCATCATGCACCCAAGTTCATTCCATCTCTGCTTTACTCAGATGTTGTCTGAAGCCTCAAAGTAATTTCCCTAATGGACACAGACAGTGGCCTCAGCTCTAGGCATGAAGAGGGAAAGAAGAGAGATGTTATCTTCCAGTGTATCCCCTTTTATTAGGAAATAAAAGAAGGGAAAAGTCCTTTTATACACACACACACAGACACACAAACACACACACAAGCCTTGTCACACATCTTACTGGTGGAAGAAAATAAGTTATGTGCTCATTCCAACCAATCAACTGGAAAAAGAAGAGCAAAACATGATTGTTAAAGCGATATAACACTTATCCCCATTGAGCTAAAGATAGGATTATACACACACACACATCAGCACACACACACAATTCCTTCAAATTATCAACATCAATTGGAATACTTTAAATTGCATGTAACAGATATGCATCAGTTAGCTATTGCCACAGTAATGCTGCAAAACACACAGACATGAAATCTCAATGGCATAAAACAGAAACTATGTACTGTATTTCTCAGGAATCTATAGGTAGCATGAAAAATTTGGTTCTGCTAATCTCAGCTGAACTCACACATCAGTAGTTCTTCTGATGATTTACTAATCTAGACTGGGGTTGGCAAGTGGTACTGCTTCAGGTTGTGGGTTTAGCCAGACTTTGCTCCTTGCTGAATGTTGGTCTAAAATCTATTCCATACATATTTATTCTGGGGTGCAGGCTAAGGGAACAGATGGTTCCTGAGTAAAGCTTTCTCATGGCAATAGCAGAAGCATAAGAAAGTAGACAGAAATGTGATGCTTTCTAAGGTCTAGACTTAGAACAGACACAGTACCACTTCTACCCACATTCCATTGGACAAGGTAAGTTTATGGCCAAGTCCAAAGTCAAGGCATGAGGAAGAACACGCCATTTTCTAATGGGACAGACTGCACATGGCATGAGGTTTGCTTACAAGGGGAGGTTAAATATCAAGACCAGTATTTCTTCCTACCAACAGACACAAAATCTGGCTCAGTTAAGCAAAAATAAAATTACTGAAAAAGTATTTAGGACTCACAGAATTGATGGAAACTTTAGAATTGGGCTTAAAAAATACACATCTGAAAAACCAAGAAGCTGAAAACACACCATAATTTTTAACAGTGATAACTTGCCAGAATACTGCCATTCAATGTCACTACCACATCTGTGAAAGAATCTCCACTGTCCTTCCTTTTCTTTAGTAATTCAAGTTTTAACATTCTTGACAGGAGCATCTAAACAACTGAGCCTAGGTCATGTCTAAGCAGTATTACCAGAGTCAGGGAAAGAAAGGACCTAGTCCACTGCATTTCCATAATGGGAAGTGGACACTGAACTCATCAAGACTACACATAATTAGTGATAGCGATTCTTCTAAGATATGCAGGACTTAGATGCCAGAAAGACACAGACACAATGTTAAATGGTTACACTAACCTGGAATGAGATAGGAATTCTCTAAAATGAAAAGAAGAATTTCAATTATAACATCAAAAACAACGCTTATAAAAGGAGATACTTCTTGCTCAACAACAAGATGTTGAATCTTTACATCATTCATGACAAATTATTTGAGGCCTAACCAGTATCTACTGACAATACACATTTGGACAACCAGTTTCTTTTGGATCATGGAGGAAAGAGTATGTTACAATTTTTTTAATTGTTTTGTGATGATGACTAGATTTAAGGAAATAAAATATGTTCACAATTTTATACTCAGAATTTAAATAACCTAATGTACATACAAGAGATATATGGTTATCTCATGCTTAAACACGCTTAAGAAAAACGACTAGGTCTTGAAATGTACTAATTCAAATACACTAATGTGATAGATCTTCAATTCTACTCATGGCTTTAGGAGATTTATAAATTCCAATCACTATTATGTTTAAAGTAATGGCACTCAAGGGGCACAGAATGTAGTATCAGATTAGGTCATGAGATTAATGGATTTGGAAGATATTATTTTTGGCTCCCTAAATTAATTTTGGATATTACAGCAATGACAAATACATTAAAGAGAGTTGGTTTAATAAATAACAAGTTTTATTAAATGTTTACATTAAATCAAGTCTGTTCACAATAGGTTAGTGAATAGAAGTAGAGAGGGAGTAGAAAGAAAAGTTAGAAAAGGGAAGAGAGAGAGGAAATTTTGGAAAAGAAGGCAAGGAGAGAGGATAAGAGAAGGAAAAAGTCCCACCTATTCATCACCTCTCACTAATCTCGGGCACACAGTGGTTCTCTGTGTTATGTATGCCTTATTTTGGATTGTAATACTATGTAGTAAATCTATGAGCAGAAAGACCAAGCATGTCCTCTTAAGATATTTTCCCCTCTGTCATCAGGTGAAAAGTTACGGCTTTCACTTAACCACACCCACATCTGTATCCTAGGCTCCTATGATCCCAAAGCTACTTTTTTCTTTCTTGCCTTTTCCTCCTTCTCTTCTTCTTCTTTTCATTAGTAATTCAAGATTTAAAATCCTTGGCAGGAGTATCTAATCAACTGAGGCTAGGTCATGTCTAAGCAATATTACCAAGGTCAGAGAAAGAGAGGACCTAGTCCTGTGCATTTCCATATTGGGAATGAAAATCTCCTCCTCCTCTTCATCCTCCTCATCCTCATCCTCCTCGCCCTCGTCCTTCTTTTGCTCCTCCTCCTCCTCCTCCTCCTCCTCTTTCTCCTTCTTATCCTCCTTCTTTTTCTTCTCCGTTTCCACCTTCTCCTTTTTCCTCTTCTTTGAAATGAAGGATATCTTAGGCATAGCAAGAACACCCTCAGTACAGATTTACAGATGCCCATTCAAATGAACGAATAGGAGTGGAAAGAATGGAATGCGAAGGTAGGGTATTATTTTTAAGACAATGATTTTTCTAAGTGACTTTCTGGGCAGTTGTGGTTTTGTTCCTATTATTGCCCTCTTATAGATGGGCTCTTACCACATCAGTTCTTTAGCCTTTCAGTTGCTCCCAACAATATTCAGCAGAGCTTGGCCTTCCTTCCTTTCCAGATTCTTGTACTAGATACAGTGTGTTGGGAGAAAAGAGTAAACCATTATTTTCTATGGTTTACTCAGTGAGAAAACCATTATTTTCTCACTGAAAATGAGAATAGACTCAGGCATTCCAAGACACATAAAGGAGCTTGCCCAACAATGTCCCAAAAGATCATACCATAGAGTAAGAAGAACAAATGAAGTAAATTAATTTCTATCAGTTGTATAATATGATCAAGGCATTCCACAGTTTGGAGTCTTTATTAGTAAAATAAATGACTTCCTAATTTAGGTTATTTTTTAATTTCTCCTTAAATATAAGCATTTTTTAATATATACATTTAAATAGGCCATCTAATTCTAATTAGATCTAAAATGAAAATAGAAGAAATGCTGAAATGTCCACCCTTTACACTCGATAAACTATAATAATTAAATTGTCGGCCGGGCTCCATGGCTCAGCCTGTAATCCCAGAGCTTTGGGAGGCCGAAGTGAGTGGATTGCCTGAGCCTGAGGGTTCGAGACCCACCCGGGCAACTTGGCGAGACCTCATATCTACAATAAATCAAAAATTAGCCGGGCATGGTAGCGTGCACCTGTAGTTCCAGCTACTTGGAAGACTGAGGAGGAAGGATCGCCGGAGCCCAGCAGATCAAGACTGCGGTGGTCGGGAGCATGCCACTGCACTCCAGTCAGGGTGATGGAGTGAGACCAAAAAAATTTAATTGTCTAAATGGGTCCTTGTCTAGCAGAAAACTTGCTACTAAAAATGATGTGTCCTAGGAGAACTGGGGACTAAAGGTAGGCCCAAATTTTACCTGTACTATGACCACTTGTCTACATAATCCTGAATTGTACCCCACATCTCTAAAATAAAATTTTGAAATGTTAAAAATAAATAAATAATAAAATGGCCCGTATAATTACAATGGAACTGAAAAATTCTGATTCCCTAGTAATGTTGTAGCTGTCCTCATGTCATCATGAACTGCATTACTCACATGTTTGTGGTGATGCTGATGTAAACAAGCCTACACACAAGCACGTACAATTATGTATAGCACATACTAGATAATAAACAACTAAGTTAACTGACTGATGTATTTGTTACACTATACTTTTATTGTTATTTAGAGCAAGCCTCTGCTTACTTTTTAAAAAAACTAACTCTAAAACAGCTTCAGGCAGGTTCTTCAGGGTGTATTCCAGAAGAAGACATTGTTATCATTGGCGATGACAGCTCCATGCATGTTATTGTCCCTGAAAACCATCCAGTAGGACAAGGTGCAGAGGTAGAAGATGATGATATTGGTGGACCTGATACTGTGTAGGCCTAAACTAATGTGTTTTGTGTCCTAGTTTTGAACAAAAAGTTTAGAAAGTAAAAAATGAATTTTAAAAAGTTAATATAAAAAAGCTTATAGAATAAGAATACAAAGAAAGAAAACATTTTTGAACAGCTATATGTCTTTGTGTTTTAAGCCAAGTGTTATCACAAATAGGTTAAAGAATTATAAATTTTAAAGTTTATAAAGTAAAAAAAGTTACAATAAACTAAGGTTAATTTATTATTGAGGAAAACAATATATTTTGTGCAAATGTAATGCAGCCTCAGTGTACAGTGTTAATGGAGTCTACAGTACTGTACAGTAGTGCCCTAGGGCTTCCCATTCACTCACCACTCACTCACTGGCTCACCCAGAAAACCTCCAGTCTTGCAAGCTTCATTCATGGTAAGGGTCCTATATAGGTGTACCATTTATCTTTTATGGCATATTTTTGCTGTACCTTTGCTATGTTTAGTATGTTTAGATACACACTTCTCACTGTGTTATAATTGCCTACACTATTCATTATAGTAATTTGCTGAACAGGATTGTAGCCTACAGAACAACAGGCTATACCTTAAATAGCACAGCTGTTCAGTAGGCTATATCATCTAGGCTGGTGTAAGTACACTCTGATGTCCACACAATGTTAAAATCACCTAACAATGCATTTCTCAGAATGCTAGCCCGCCATTAAGCGATGCATGACTACGTAGAGCCTCCAAAAGAATCTTTGTCATCATGTGAATTACTTCATTTATTCCAATAAATGTTCCTAAATGACTCAGATTTACTCAATTATTTGCAAGTTTTACCTCTACTATTTAAATTCCTGCCAAATTCCAAATTAATTCTATTCAGCATTATTTTCTATAGTCAAGCAATAAAAGAACATTGTCTAAGTGCTAATCTGCCGTTTATTCATTTTCCTCGTACAACTCCGTCCCCCAGAGTTTGACATTTCAATAAATCCTTAAAAAGGATTATAATGCTGCCTTGCTATATGTTGTTTTCTCCAAGAAAATAAATTAAGAAATTTATGCACCTTTAACCTTTTAAAAAATTAGAAAGAAGCCTATCTTTCTGCCTCTAGAAAACAGGCTTTGAATATGGAATTAATTATAAGCATCTGGAATGAAAAATGGTCCCTGGGTAACAGAAGATGATTTAAATGGATTCTGGCAAAAGCTTTTCTATAATTTGTTTCCTTCAGAACAATCTGATCAGCCTCAGCCTCGTAGGATGCTAAATCAGAGAATCCCATATGTGCATATGCAATATTCAAAAGGTCTTTGGATTTTTTTTCTTCAGCTTTAACTACAGCCCTTGGGTTTGCCTGGCATTGAAGGCAATCTGTGCATAGTTGACTGAAAATGTAATCCATGGTGTGATTCTTCTTCATGTCACAAATTGAGAAGACAGGTTAAAATTTGATTGGAGGAAAGAAAACTTAATATGCAGGTGCTAATTATTATGAAAACAAAAAATTGAATTAAGAGCTATACACAGCTGACATACTAAAATAGAGCAGGTTGTGTAGAAGAACTCAAATCAATCCTATTATTCTCCTCATACCTTCATTACCAAACACCTGCATGGAACCAGGAGAGACTGCATGGTGGGTGTAGCCTACAATTGCCTATGCTTTAAGGTTCACTCCCTTCACACAGGTCAGGTTTACTTTACAACCACTGGAAATCATAAGAGCCTCATCATTGCCTCCCATTGCCAGATGTGATTTAGTTGCCAAAGTGGGATCAGTCTTACCAAGGGAATAAATCCCTGCAGCCAAGGCATTGCTACAGTTTTGCATTGATCCATGCATGTGGTGTGTTTTACATTTCGGTGTGTACATTTAATATGTAAATTTTACATTAAAAACCCCAAAAAAAAAATTTTTTAAGGAAGCAATAGGATTTGCAGAGTTAATGAGATTTTTTTTCCCAGGGGACATCTATTGACTCAGCAAACGAACATTTCACTACAATCAAATCATGCATGCCACACTAGTGTAAACCACCCTTTCTAGGACCATGTCAGTCAGTTCAGGGGATTTGAAAATTCAGAAAAATATTCAAAGTGAAACTCATTTTCCATCTCCAGCTTCAGTCCCTCCTACAGAGTTCCTAGTGGATGGACTAAATATTTTGCTATCACTTCCAATTCAATTTATGTCAGGCCATGTCCTAAGAGCAATGAGGTAAGGAAGCCAGCAGATAGTAAAAACAAAAAGTTTAATTAGAGAAGAAAAGAGTAGCATGTGAAGATTTATAACCGTATGTCAATTTGGAAAGAAACAAGAGTGTGAGGACTGACCATAACCTGGGGAAGAGATAAGAAAGCATACAGTATCACCTAGAGGTTTTTTAAGGCAGAGGACAGGGATGGGAAGTGTTCTACCAATACTTCATGGCCCCATGTAACTACAAGGGAGGCTCAAAAATATACTCTATCTGCGTGCCGAAGATAGGAAGTAGCTGGATTTGGTGGTTAGATTTCAGTAACACATGGCAGTCTTTGGACCATCAGTCTAGAAATTAAATAATTTTAAGTCTCTCCATCCATCAAGGCTTCACTCTAATCCAAAACCTGTGATGCAAGTTTTTTATTCCACTTAAGTCAAAGGAAAATCTGTCCAGCTTGTGAGTACACACACTTATCTCTCATTTGGCAAATTACCCCACCTTGTGACATCCCTATTTTTATCCTATTGCTATCTAATTATCATGTTGTTTATAACATTCTAAGAATGAAGGTTCTGGTTCCCCAAATAGATCGTGAGATACTTACAGGCAAGTAGTGAATATGCTGAATTTCTAATTCAGGCATACACACACACACACACACACACACACACACACACACACACACACACTTGCACACCCTGCCTCTGTCTCTTACTCATATTGGGTATTCTACAAGAATACCCAGCTTGAGGTTCAGGATTTGTAAAACTAAATCTATCAGTGATAAAAACTGTTGAGTTTACAATGCAAAGATCTGTGTTTGGGGCAGTGGAGATCCAAGAGATGTCAGTCACAGTCTATATCTTTAATGGACTTTGTAAAGGATGAATAGATGCATGAAGTAATTTCCTTCTTAACTGGGAATTGGAAGCTCCAGATAAAATGATTGTTTGACTACATAAATGTATTTCCTGAAATAACTTTAGCATAACATAAAGGAATTAAAAACATAAACCCTAAGGACAAAGTAAATGGGAAAGAAGACAATAGCAAACAAGATATTTCCATAAAACTTTAGAGGATGGAAAGTGAATTGAGAAGTCGTAAATGACGTGATGCATGAAAGAAGATGAAACACAGAGAAAAGAATATTGATAAGAAGCAGACTGGAAGAGTCTTTAGAGCCCTGGAAAGCTCTCAGGAGCTGGAAGCACCAGACACCACAGCAGGCAAAGATAAGGATAGGGACTGTATAAGGATTATTAGATACTAGATGCCTCCTTTATCCCTTGCCAGGCAAATTCTCCCCCCATCCTTTCAAGAGAAAAGAAAATGTGCACTCTAGAGAAGTTGAATCCATAGAGAATTGGGATTCAGGGATAGGGCTCAGCCGAATGAGACGAAGGTTCTGTGTTAAATGCAGGGGATTAAGAGAATGTCTATGAAAGGGAGAGATGGGCTCAACAGTGCACAAGTCAAGGACTACATAAGAATGACACCGTATTTCTCAGCAGCATGGCTTAAAGATAGAAGATAATGGAGTAATGTCTCCAAAATTATAAAGGAAAATTATTTACAAGCTAGAATTCTGTATCCAGCTAATTTCAACCTAGAGAGTGGACTCAACATTTTTAGATTATTCTCAAAAAATTATTTCCTACATACTTATGTTCCTTTTTTTCAGGAACCTACAGAGGATTGTTCCAAGTAAAACTATAAGCCCAGAAAAAGACACCACTAGAGTCTATTGCCTCCAGACAATTATTTAGCCTTCCGTAGTTTTAAGGAAATTAAACTACAATATTACCATTTATTTGCAAAGGAACTTGGAATAAGAATTATAAATGAAAAGGAGAAAATTCTAAAAGGTAGAAAACAATGCTTTCCTCGCACTCAACTGAGAAAAAAAAAATAAACATTATCTTGTATTAAATAAATAAATTTTATTTAAAAAACAATGGTGGCTCAGCCTGTAATCCCACACCTTTGGGAGGCTGAGGTGAGTGAATTGCCTGAGCCCGCGGGTTCGAGACTCGCCTGGGCAGCAAGACCTCATCTCTACAATAAATCAAAAAAATCAGCCGGGCATGGTAGCGCATTCCTGTAATTCCGGCTACTTGGAAGGCTGAGGCGGAAGGATTGCCGGAGCTCAGCAGGTTGAGGCTGCGGTGGCCGGGAGCAGCCACTGCACTCCAGTCTGGGTGACAGAGTGAGACTCCAACTCAAAAAATAAAATAAAATAAAAACACCAATATTCAATATAATTGTATACTTGTATGAGATTTTTGGTTTCGGAGTCATGGTAACTTGACAAAATAATTTTTCTTTTAGTTTTTTTTTTATTATAGAAACATTACCTCTCCTTGGAAGGGGGATAAGAATGAAAGCCACCTTTAATTCAGACATCATATAGTTATAAACCTTTGGTTGCATGATAGATAACTTATTCATGCTATTTGGGCAAATAATGGAACTTATTGGATCATGTGAATTAAAAGTGTGTGTGTGTGTGTGTGTGTGTGTGTATGCATGTGTGTGTGTGTGTGTGGTTTGACCCAGAATACAGGTTTGTTTTTTTGTTTTTTTGTTTTTGAGTGGGAGTCTTACTCTGTCTTCCACACTGGAGTGCAGTGGCCGCTCCCGGCCACCGCAGCCTCGACCTGCTGGGCTCCGGCGATCCTTCTGCCTCAGCCTTCCAAGTAGCCGGAATTACAGGCATGCGCTACCACGCCCGGCTGATTTTTTTTATTTATTGTAGAGATGAGGTCTCGCTGCCCAGGCGGGTCTCGAACCCGCGGGCTCAGGCAATCCACTCACCTCAGCCTCCCAAAGGCGCGGGATTACAGGCTGAGCCACCGAGCCCAGCTCAGAATACAGGTTTTAAACTATATGAATAACACCAAGCTTGGGCGTGGCGGCTCACACCTTTAATCGCAGCATTTTGGGAGGCTGAGGTGGGAGAACTAGCTTAGTTCAAGACTAACCTAGACAATATAGCAATACCAGCCAAGGCAACATTGTCTTTACAAAAAAATTAGCTAAACATTGTGGCACACACCTGTAGTCCCAGCTTCTTCTCAGGAGGCAGAGATAAAAGGGTTGCCTGAGCCCAGGAGGTCGAGACTGCAGTGAGCCATGAGCTTTGCCACTGCACCCCAGCCTAGGTAATAGAGTAAGATCCCAACTCAAAGAGAAAAAAAAAAATTCTTTCTTCCTGCCCTATTCCCCTATATAATAGCTTATTCTCAGGCTCCACAATGAGTTCTGCAAGGTACCTAGCCTACACTGTTCTTATGGCTCAGAGAATTCACTCTGATTGGCCCACATACTTTTTCCTGAAACAAGCATATCTTTGAAAATTTGTAACATATTCTTCACTTTGTAGAGCCTCATCTGGACACTTGGCCATGTACTATGGAATCTGTTACTCCAAAGGAAAACTGAAGTACTTTTTTCCAATAGAGGGAAGATGAATGCTAGGCAAGCAAAAATAACATATATCCCTTACAGTCTTTTAATACATTTTAAAAAATCAGCTGTTCCACTGTTTCCAGTGAGCAAAATTCTCATAGAAAGATGAACTTGTCCTAAGGCCAATTTAATGTCTCTCTTGGTTTAAAAAAAAAAAAGTATTAACATATAACTTCCTTTTAAACGTATCACATCACATGCAAATGTACATTTCCAAGCTCTGTATAATCACTCAGGGTCTTTACAGAGTCCTTGCTCAATGTTTGTAGTAGCTTGTAGTTATAAGAAAAACCAACTTGAATTGTGCAAATAACTTGTGATTTTCTTTCCTAGAAGCTATGCATTTTCTCTTGCAACTTTCTCTTGAGTAATATCAGATTCCACATTCAACTTTGAGGATTAAATATAAGGGTTTTCCTTCACATCAATACTCCCGGGCTGCAGGCCATAATCGCCCACAGCAGGAAGCTGAGTATTTTAAAGAGCGACATTACGTATCTCCAAAACCAAACAAGGATAGCTGCCCCATCTAGCCCTCCCACATGTTCCAGTAAGTAGCTAAAGTGATGTGGTTTTCTCTTTTCAAATAAAGAAATTAATTTTCAAAAACTGAGAAGAGTCTCTGCCATCCCTGCATTTGTCTGAGATAACCCTCTCTTGTCATGCTCAGCTGCACACCTGCCTCTGGAACATGGGGTAAGTTGTTCCTGTCATTGCCATCTGTGATGAGGTCTTCAGAGCTTTATTTCTATAGAATAATCCATTCTCTGCCATCTCATCTGAAGTTCAGAGAAACCAGCATTGCTCCTCTATTTTCAAAACTTACATTTTCTTTTACAACTACAAAATTTTACCACGTTTATTTATTGAGTACTTACTAAAATTAAGGGATCACTGTCCTTAAAAAAATCATACGGTCTTCTTGTATGAATTCTGACATGTTATAAAATGATTTAGAAATGTACTCTGGAATGTTAGAAACTGCTTCTGATATGAATAGCTAACTTCCTAGATAAAACATTATCTGTGATGATAAATAACTCAAAAAATTGTTTTATGTATGTATGGCTATACTGTAAAAATGGATTCTAAAGGAGAGAAATATATTGTATATCTAAATATACTATGTATTATATATTATATAGATACATATATTTGTATTTGTTATATATATGCATATATATATATCCTTACTTAGAACTGTTTTTTTCTCCTTTTTTTTCTCCTTTTGAAGAAATCCCTGTCCTTTGGTCTCATCAAATCAAAATGATAATATTTGCAAACTTAAAAAATAAAAATCAGTGTTAAATTTTCTTTGGGCATAAAGTTTGATAACTATTCATTTATATAACTTTAGATGCAATTAACAAGTGCGCATAATTCTTTCTAATAAAAGATATCATGGTCTACCAGAAAAAAAATTATGTTCTTAAGGGTTCAACTATGTCTGGGAAGGGATGGTGGAAACTTTCTGTTTCTTTCATTTACCTCCATTTAAGAAAGAAAATATGTGCAGATGAGAATGCAAGTTATGTATACACATGACATGGAGAGGTAGCCTATGGAAATTCAGAACTGAAAAGAACCTTAAATGTCACCTAATCACCTAATCCTATGCCATTCAATGAATGACCAACTCATGTTTATAATCCCCAAATGTCCATTCATTTTACATGAAAGCACTACCTCTTGAAGCAGCCCATTTTATCCTATCATCCATATTGCTATGCCCTTAATTTGTAATACCAAATAGCTGTTGTACTCTCCAGGCCCTGTTTCCCCTAGGTGGTATTTGCTGTTCTTGCTTAAGTGGATCCAATAAGGGTGACTATAAAATTGAGGACAGGAGGGCAGTTTGGTTTGTAACTCCAAGTTATTAAACCAACCTGAAATCATAGGTCTTAATCCCGAGCAATTTAGCTAGATAAATCAGGAGAAAGGTTACAAAGTTTATTGTCTCCCAGTGCAGCCATTTGCCACGGTGCAATTTTACCATCTCAGTCACATTCAGCTTTCATTCTTTCTCCACTGGCAGAAAGAAAATGGAGAATAATGGGATTTCTGGGTCACTTAATTGAAAAGGAGTGTTCAGTGACTTATTCTGCTCCGCTAGGCTCCCTTCTCTTCCTAAAGTATGTCAAACTTCACAGATTAGGACTTATTACGTCCCCCACTCTATTAGGTTCACAGATATTTATCAGGTGTCAAACACTAGCATGTGTGTGCTCTGAGAGGATAAACAAGTGCATAGGGAATAGGCAGTGTATGTCCAGACATTAGCACATATGTTAGGGACACCATGTGAGTCTCTGAGGATCCACCCTGAAGATATAATTTAAAACTTTCAGTGGATTCTAGAAGGCTGAGAAAGCCCTGAGCAATAAAATACTGATGAATGGGGAAGCAGAAATATACACTAAAACGGCTACTAGCCAACTGCAAATCTGTGTGACAGAATAAGGAGACACATATCAGCCAGGCCAAGACAAATGTAAAAAGGCTGAGAGTAGCTAGGTTCAAAAATGAGACTTAATATTTGAGTTCAAGGGAAATTGCTTATCAGCCCAGAATGCCAGTTAGCAAAAGAAAAAAAAAAAAAGAGAGAAATTGCTTAATTTTTTTTCCCCAGCTGTTTTCAATGTAAGGGACTAGAAGTTCAGAAGCAATTACACCCCAGAAGCAATGAGCACACCTGATACCCAGTCTCTAAATGCCACTCTCTGTTAAAAGGAACCATGTGTCCTTGGAGAAATGGCAGATTCTAGGGCTGGGGCAGGGAAGTACAAAATAAACCTAAAATATTTTGTGCCAGAAAGTAAGAAATTACTAAAAGCAAAATGAAATAACAATAATAGTAATGAAGACATATCAAAGGACACAGAGAGCCAACTTGAAAAAATTCCCACAGACCAAGTCAGAGACAATTTGAACACCAAAATATAACACATTGTAACCCATTGAATAAAATAAGAATACATGAGTCCATTCTGATAAAAAATAAATTAAATATATGGTAGATTAGCTTAGACAGATAGATAATTAGTCAGGATTCTCCCAAGAGACAAAACCAATAGGTTATATAGACATAAATAAATAAATATATATATATATATATATATGAGAGCAGATTGATTAGGGGAATTGGCATATACAATTATACAGTCTGAGAAGTGCTGGAAAAACAAGGAAGCTGGTAGCATGTCTCAGTCCAAGTTCAAAGACCTGAGAATCAGGGAAACTGACTGTGTAACTCTCAGTTTGAGCCCAACAGCCTGAGAGCACTGAGGCTGCTGGTGTGAGTCTTAGTCTCTTATTCTGTAGGTATTCTTTAAACTAGTCAAGTTGACACCTAAAATTAACCATCACAGATAGATATTTCTAACTGTAGAACACTGGCTAACAAATCAATAAAGATAAAATTAGAAAACCACCAGAAAATCACATGGAACTATTGTGGAAAAAATAAAAATTGATTTAGGTTGGACATAACAGCTCATGCCTGTAATCCCAGTAATTTGGGAATCAGAGATGAGAGGATTGCCTGAATCTCGGGGTTCAAAACCAGCCTGGACAACTTTGTGAGACCTCATCTCTACAATAAATCAAAAATTATCTGGGAATGGTGGTGCTTACCTATAGTTCCAGCTAGTTGGAAGGCTGAGACGGAAGGATCGCCTGAAACCAGCAGGTCGAGGCTGCAGTAACCCTGAGTGTGCCACTGCACTACAGCCTGGGCAACAGAGTGAGACTCTGACTCAAAAAAAAAAAAATTTATTTAGGTAAGTGTATTCAATGAATACAAAATCTGAGGCACTAAGGATAAGAGAAGAATTTGGTGAATTATAAAGTGAAAAATGCCAACTATACATGGAGAAAAACAGCACTTTGCCAAATAATCAAAATTAACATCGTTGATGAGGTACAACTAGAAATGGTATCCTTCTGGAGGTGTCACTCTGAGAAAGACATACAATCATTTATGTAGTATCTAAGCCAAAAATACATAACTTCAATTTGATTGTGAAGAAAATCCAAATTGAGGGACATTCTATAAAATAACTACTGTGTGCTAATCAAGGATATTAAAGTTATGGATGATAAGAAATGACAGAACTGTCCTAGAGTGAAAGAAACTAAAGAGACACAGCAACTGCATACACCGGTTGCTTCTGAACCAGATATTGTATGGAGGTTGGGTATTACTATAAGGAACATTATTGTGACAATTGATATAGATCAAAGAATCGTATCAGTGTTGAATTTCCTGAATTTGATAGTATTCTATGATTATATAAGGAAATATTCTTTGGAAACTCATTCCAAAGTATCAAAAAGTATGTTATGAATGCAATTGATTCTCAAATGGTTCAAAAATAAATATTATATAAGTATTTAAGGTGAAAGAACACTAAAGCAAATATGGAAAAATAGTAAAAATTAGTGAATCTTGGTCAAAGAAATATGAGAGTTCTTGTTATATTCTTGAAAGTCTCTTTAGTTTGAAATTATTTAAAATAAAAAATTTTTTTAAAAACAAGTATAAAATATTAAGGAGCAAAAAAAAAAAAATAGATTCAGATCCACCATAAGCTTCCTGTTTACTTCTGCACAAATAGACAGACTTAGCCAGGTTATTTACCTCAGAACTAAATGTGTTACTCAAGAGACAGTATGTTGCAGAAAGAGCCCTAACTTAGGAGCCAGCAGAGCAAATACTGCTGCTAACTGGTTAGGAGATGGTGAACAAGCTCTTTCCACATCTGTAAGTGAGGAGGCATGTTTTACTTCAGTTCAAGGCAGACCTTTACAACAGAGTTGGTGCATTGCTTCTGCTGGGAGAGGGTCTCCAAAAGTACAAGTCTTTAAGAATAGGCTTTGTAGACATTCCTTGGAGGTGTCATTTGTAGAGGACAGACGACTTTGAAATGGAAGTTAGGCATAATCTATGACATCCCTTCCAGGACTGAAATCATATGGGCTTAAAAGCATGTGCCCAAAGAGTTACTTTGTGTATCCAAGAAGACTCAATAAAATATTAAATAAATGAAACTATTAGTAAATAGCTTTAATAATAATAAATAAATAAAGCATTGAAATTATGTTATTTCAAAGGGTCATTTTCTTATAGCATAAATGGACAACTCACGCTTTTATTTGATAGTTAGTACACATGCATAGACTTACCAGTGGCAGTTTAGGATACAAATGAAAATAAATACACTAGAATTTTTTTTTAATTCAGAAAAGGCAAAGATTCACTGAAATCCAAGGTCTAAATTTGATTTCCAGTGTGTAGTAGACTTCATCTAGGCTTTTTCTATTATGTTCCTCAAAATGTTCAACCTTCACTTCTACATTATTACAAAACCACTTCCACATTTAAGTATTTGTTACAACAACATCCCAATTCTAGGTGTCAAAATTTGTATCAGTCAGGACTCAACTAGAGAAGCAGAATCAATAGGAGATGATAGACAGGTAGATGATAAAGACAGACAGATAGATGATTGACAGATAGATGAAAGATAGATTGATGATATATAGATAGAAGAAAAGGAGATATAGATAGATGATAGATAGATGATGATGATAGATAGCTAGATACATAGATAAATAGATATAGATACAGATATTACAAGAAACTGGATTGCACGATTGTGGAAGCCAGTTAAATGAGTCTGAAATCTGTAGGGCATGCTGTCAGGAAGGGAAGATCACAGGCAGGCTGGAACTCACAGGCAGTGGCTAAAGCTGCTATCTATGGCAGAATCAATCTCTCTCTCTCTCTCTTTCTCTCTCTCTCTCTCTCTCTCTCTCTCTCTCTCTCTCTCTCTCTCTCTCTCCTCAACCTTGCTCTTAAGTCCTTTCAACTGATTGAATCAGGTCCTGTATTATTCAAGATAATCTCCCATATTTAAAGCCAACTGAGGATTTCAATTATATCTGCAAATTCCCTTCACAGCAATACCTACATTAGTATTTGATTGAATAACTGGGAAGTAGTTTAGTCAAATTGACACATCAAAAAGAAAAAAAATAAACCGTTACATTAAGAAAGCCCATATATGTGAACAAGAAGTTTAAAAAAATCAAATTTAAAAGTTATAGCCTTTCACTCAACATCTCAGCCACTGTGACAAAAGTGATTTAAAAAAAATCAAACAAACCTCAGATTTTTTTCCTGTAAAAGAATAAAGATGTTTCACTAGGCACAAAACAGACACTTGTAATGACAATCATTTTTCTTGAAACAAAGTAAGAAGATATCAAAAAACAAAGTCATAGGCATTTACATTATATTGTTTCTGCTTTCAGAAGGAAAGCATTAGCTTCAATATAGCTCTTAAGTCAGATTCACCATGATAAAGGACCAGAAATTGGAAAATATTGGACATCATAAATGACACAGTGTCTGAGAAACTAGAAGTTGTTACGATTTATAATGTTCAAAAAAAACAGCTCTCAGTCCTACATTTTGAAGGACACAGAGGTTAGAAAAACATTGGCAGTTGTTTTGTCTACTATGTAAGAAAAGCCCCCAAGACAGGAAAAGTCTTTCTTTTTCCAAGATTTATCATGGTGTGAGAAGCTGATTCTAGTATTTTGATGGCATTCATACCACTGATAGAGATGAAGACAATGTTTTCCCAATTCTGTGATACTTATCCTGTGTTACCCTAAGCATGCAGTGGCCAGCTACCCTTCACCCTACTGACCATTCTCTGCAAGCCATACTTCATCTTGTTTCCTTCCTTTTTTTCTTTCTTCTTTTCTTTCCTTCTTTCTTTTTTTAATAGTTACATTGGAAAAGGAAGCTGCACAGCAATTTATGTGACTCTCTATTACCAGAACAAAAGGAGCTAGAACATGTATAAATAGGCCTTTCATATGGATAATTTTTATAGACAGAATGTTCTCTATGAGAAGATAAAGAAGTCACTTAAAAATTCATTATGCAGGGGAAAATTCCAGATGGTTTCTACCACTATGTAATTATTTTTTCCATTAGGTTGCTAAAGTGGCCACTCCTCACATTGGTCTGGGCAATGCTTAATAAAGCCCTGTGAGTGATAACACTATTCTCTCAGATTACTATCATCAGTTGTCTCTGCATATGTGTCTTAAGAAATACCCGCCTATACTGAAAGAAGCAAAGAACAAGAAAACCCTGCTGAGATGGAGCGATTTTAGAGCTGTAGGCTGAACTTCCATTTACTCAAACCAGCCCTCTGTTTAAGAGGACAGGTAAGCCTACAGAAATTATATTACTAAACAATTGACTCCTCCAGTAGATTCTCCTACACTGCTAAAAATGAAAAACAAGACACAATAAGGAGTACACATGTAAGAGTCAGTCATAGAAAAGACAGCAAAGAGCTTGTAGTTCTGGTATTGTAGAGAAAAGAGCCCCCAAAGAGCCTGAGCAGTCAAGGGTGGGTAAATGTCACTAGAAGGGTAAGCAGGGCAGAGTGCTGGTTACACAGCAGGCCAGTGCAGACAACAATAATAGGACCTGTTTTATACAACGTCCTGAAGAGATGACAGAAGCAGAAGCTGGAGCAGACAGAAGCAGAGGCACAAATCATGACATAAATCTTATGCAAAATAATCCTCTACTGGGGGTCTCTCATAAAAACAAGAAAGGGAAGATCGAGAGAATTGATCCACCAGACTTGGAAAATAACCTGTTAAGGGGACACTACCACTTGAGATTCTTTTGGTTGTAGGTAACAAGACATTACTTTTGACTTAATCAGAAAGAAATTAGTGGCACATACAGCTGTGATTCTAAGAGCAGGGATGAAGTCAGGTATCACTGGACACCGGATTCGGGGCTCAAACAATGATAGCATACTCCTCTCTGTCTGTCCTCTCGCTTTGCCTTCTACTTCACTACCTTCAACCTCAGACAACAGGACAACGATTGGCAGCAAACTCTCGCACCTGCATTCCTTAATTTAGAGTCCAGAGACAAACAACAAGAGTTTCTCCAGCAAAAGACTCATTCATCTTATTCGCTTTAATTGTATCATATGCCCATCTTCAAACCAATTACTGCTGCCAGAGGAATTCAATACTCTGATCAACTTAGACTTAGGTTCTATTTCTGAGCTTCATGAAAAGTCTATAGATGAGAATGGGGGAAATAAATCAGAGTCTAGTTATTAGAAAAAGACTAATGAGTTCGTTGGTAATCATAAGATGTCTGCTATTATGGCTCTATCATATATGCATATACTTGTGAATTGAATAATTTTAAATTACATGTGTGGAAAAATAAAACAATTGGGTTTTTTATTTTTTATGATTACATTTTTAATTGATAAATAATAATTGTACATATTTATGGAGTACATTGTGATGTTTTAAAACATAATACAAAGTGATCAGATCAGTGTAACTAGCACATCTGTCATCTCAAACTATCATTTCTTTGTGTTGGGGATATATAATATCTTTTTTCTAGCTATTTGAAACTATCTGATATGCTATTGTTAATAGTCATCCTAAAGTGACATGGAACACTAGAACTTATTCTTTCTATTTATCTGACGCTGTTTATCCCACTGGTACACAGGCACAAGGCTCTTCAGCTAGCTCTTCAACTGTTCTGGAGTCATCTTGTTGGAGGAAACGCCCTGGGGTCTATTTATCAAGCTTGGGACACAGCTTTATGACTAACTGTTCAGCCAGCCTAGGGGGCTGGGCATGTGTACCAAGTATGGCCCATGGAACTTCTTCTGAGCCTCAAAATGTGGACACGAGGCTGCTTGGCTAGCCTGGGTGTATGTCTGCAAAAGTGGAACATGGGGCTACTACTCTTGGGATGTGAGCATTCAGCTGTTCAGCCAGCCTGCGAGTATGTCTACTAGAGGTGGCCCACAGAGCTGCTTCTAAGACCCAGGATGCAGGTGCTAAACTGCTCAACTGGCCTAGGGGCATGTACGCTGAGGGTGAGCATAGGGAACTATTTCTCAGGCCTGTGACATGGATACACAGCTGGTCAGCTGCCTGCAGGGGATGGTCCACAGGGCTGTTTCATAGACCTGGGACATAATTGCAGGCAGCTCAGCTGGCTTGGGGGCATGCCTGCCAGAGGCAATCCTCAGGGCTGTTTCTCCAGCTCAGGAAATGAGCACACAGCTGCTCGGCTAGCGTGGGGTTGTGTCTGCCAGGGGTGACCCATAGGGCTGTTTCTTAGACCCAGTATGCAGGTGCATTGCTGTTTGGCCAGACAGACATGTATGCCACGGTGGCCCATGAGCCTGTTTCTCAGGTGTGGAATTAGAGCTCTTGGTGCTGGACTGAGGGCATGACCGCCAGGAGCACCCTGAAGAACTGTTTCTCAGGCCCTATTGGGAGCACAGTGCTGATGGGAAGACTAAGGGTGTATGCATAGTGGGTGGGGGAACTTCTTAGGTCCTAGTATGGGCATATAGCCACCCCACTGGCCTGAAGGCATATCAGCTGCTCTGAGGCTTGGGGACTTCAGAGGCTTGAGAAGAGAGCATGCAGTGGTTTGGCCAGCTGAAGGATGGAACTGCCAGATTGTTCCTTTGGCTGGAAGTGTGGCAGTGAGTGTTGGTTTCCCTGCTGTGCAAGATGAGAATCATAAACTGGTCCTTATTCCAGGCTCCATGTGGCTGGATTTGTGGCATTCAGACACCCATATGGGCTTGGCATAATGAAAATGAAGTCCCAGTGCTGGAGAAGTTTAGTAGCTACTGGACCCTAGACCACATACCAGAGGAGGCTCTGGTCTCAAGATGGTACAGTAGCTTGACTAACAGGGGGTAGGTAGGGAATTGGAAGTGCACACCCTATGCTCCTAATCTGGGATAATGTAGCTATGTGAATTCTCAGCAGTTCTCCAAACTGGGTACAGGGTTTGCAAAGACTGTGGGAGTCTCCTGTTGTAAGGACGGTAGGTGTTTGCAGTGGCAAAGGGAGCTGGTAGGAATCTTCTTACCTTTTTGCCTTGCAATGGGAAGTCCCTCTTGACTCCAGTTAGATTCAGTCCAGATGGGAGAGACAGGACTGCAAAGGTTGGGTGTCACACACTGCCCTCTTGGCTTCTGATCACCAGAGGTGCATCTCCACTACCCCCTGCACTCCAGAACTCTCCCTTCAACACTCCAGTCAAATCTTACCGTTTATTCATTGCATTGGTTCGAAACTATTTCTATTTGTTTTTTTGTTTGTTTGTTTGATACAAGCTCTCACTATGTTACCCAGGTATCAAACGCCTGGCCTCAAGCAATACTCCTGTCTCAGCCTCCCAAAGTGCTGGGATTGCAGGCATGAGCCACTTCACCTGGCCTTGAAGCTATTTTTAGAACCCACATTGTCTCTTGGCCATGGGGGAAAAAAATCCTGACCAATCTTAAGTATTCAGGTCACTTTCAATTAGTGGAAATCAGTCCCATTAGTCAAAATTTGGTCAAGCTCAGCTATTAGTTTCTTAGTCACTGTTCACAATTCAAGTTTCTTCCATTTCTGAAGTGTCTCCTTTCCTTCCCCTTTGCCCTGCTTCTAAGTTCACAAAATCCACTCATCCTTGCCGGCAGCAGTAGGCAGGAAGTTGAGGAAATCTGCTACATAAATGTCTGCACATGGTTTGGAATAGAAGAGCATGGTCCATCCTCTCACTGGCACTGAGTATCTGCAATGTTTGCTCATCCTAATCAGTGGTCAGTCTTGCAGTCCTCTTAGCAAGGCCTATGCAGATCTCTATTCTCAGGTTCAGACTAGTGGATTATTACAATCGCTGGTTGCAGGACCAAGACTGGTTGCCTGGAGTGAAATTTCTCCATGTCTCAAGGTACCACCAAAAACAAACACTTCACATCTCCCTCTATTTTATATACAAGAGAGGATCTTTAAAAAACCAGAATTATCTTTTGGAGGATGGGTCTCTTGCAGTACAGGTTTCTCCCGCTAGGTAAGTGTTCTAGGAACCCATTGGTATCCGTGTACCTTCTAACATTGTGAAGGTTAAAAGCAGTGTTCAAATTCAGTTCTTTTTTTTTTGGAGATTCTTTCAATTAATTTTCCCATTTCATGATGGGTGATTTAGGAGCACACCTGCCCACACTGTGCTGTGTACAGCCATTTTTTACCAAAAATGATATGACTCCTATGCCCCCCCCATTCACATGATCTCACCCCCAAGTGACTTTTTTTTCTTTCCTTGAATGAAAAAAGTCCTCAAAGGGAGACATTTTGCCAATGTGGAAGAGGTGAAATGGAAAAAATGGCATCAAAAAGGATGCGTTCAAAAACTATTCTGAGCAGTAGAGAAAGTGCCTCACTAGATATATTGCATCAAACAGAGAGTACTTTGAAGGTGACTAAAATTTAAACATGTAAGAATAAATACACAATTGTTATAAACAAATTCTGGGTTTCTTTGGGTCCCCCCCTCATATACATAAATCTTTCTCACTTAATGATACTAAACAGTATCATTTTTTAAAACCATTCACCATGTTGGATCAGCAGGTGCAATAAAGCCAGTCCTGTCACTCTTTCAACCCCAGGGACTAGTGAATACTCTGTACTGTTTCTTTCAGCCTATGAGCCCTTTCTAGCCATGCTTGGCTTTCCTCTATGTGTCTGGCCCTCCTGAGTCTGTTGGTTTATTCCACCATGGTCTCTACCTTTGCCATAACTTGTCATTCTTATAAACATTTCTGAGATAACGGATGACCAGTCATGAAGGTGAAAGATCTGGAAGTGCCACAAAAGAACCAGAGAAAGACACGAGGGAGATAATAAAATAGCAAGTATTGTCACAAAAACTTTCAAAACCATGATAGAGAACAAAAGGCATAAGAAATATCAGTGCTTTCTGGAAATGCAATTATGAAGAGTGGTTGGAAGAAAATATTGTGGGGAGCTTGTCATAACCTCAGGTGACTAGAATAAATCAGAAAAGCAACCGCCAGTGATGGCTGTCAATAATGTATCTCTGGGGACCAGGCAAACAGCCCAGTAGAGTACTGACTCAGCATGACAGTAGCACTCACCCTTGCTTGCCTCTCCAAATCTACCCACCACCCTTTTTTATGTCAGAGAACAAGCTTTAACCTAATATTCATCCTTCTCCATGTGTCCCAGTTTTCCTTGCTACTGATCCCAGAGGGGGAGTCCCAGAAACCACAGGCTTTCCTTCCACCTGAGTACCCTACTTCCTGTCTGAGGGAGCTCTTTGGTTAACTCCAGGAATGTTTATTTTCCTTCCCGAGGCAGATGCCTCTGCACACAAGAATGACTTTAATGCTACAACTATATCACCACATCTCAATTCAATGCTAACTAAGAGATATGTTCCCACTCTGATGACTCATTTTCATTTCAGTGCTCCTAAAGGGGTTGGCTGAGGCTGTCAAACCTGCATTGTGGGTCATCTCCTTTTTTTCAATTGTGTTTTTCCTCTCTCTGTTCCTAGGGAACTGCCTAATAAAAATCCTGACACCTTAACTCTGTCTCAATCATCTTCTCAAAGAACTCAAACTACATCTCAACTCCAGGAGGAAAAACTTGACTACTGAACCAATAACAGAGTAGTACCATCACTTTATCAAAGACTGACTCAAGAAGGAACTAGATTTTTTTTTTAAATGTGGTACATATACACAATGGAATATTATGCAGCCATAAAGAAGGACAAACATATGGACTTTGCAGTAACTTGGATGGATTTAGAGTCTATTATACTTAGGGATTATCACAGAAACAAAGAACAGAGTATCATATGTTCTCACTCATAAGCAGGCCTTGAACAATTATCATAATACTATAAGAAAGGGATTCACAATAGTGGGAAACTGCCAGGGGAGAGGGAGGGATTAACAGGTGAGGGAAACTGCCAGGGGCGGAAGGGGCACACCTCATCAACAAGGGTACCTGGATAATGAACATTTGTATACCTAACCCTTTATTGTACCCCACATCTTGAAGAAGAAGAAAGAAGAAAGAAGAAGAAGGAGGAGGAGGAGGAGGAGGAACATTTATGACCCAATGGAACACGAGCAGAAGTTCACTGGGAATCACACAGAAACTTCTGGAGAGAAAGCTAGTTTTTTTATGCCTCTGGATTTTGATGTGACAAAATGGGATGTCTGGATCTGTTGCTGTCAACTTACTAGCATTAGGAAAGTTAGCTAACAACCCACGCATGGTAGAGTAGGAAGACAGAACTTCAGGCTTTGATGATGTTGTTGAACAAACATATAGGGCATTTGAAGTTAGGGTTCTAATATTTGCCACCAAAATCATCCTAACAGGAAAAAAGGGTGAAAACAGCAAATAATAATAATAATAATAATAATAATATGCATTCTACTGCAACAGCTCAAAAATTATTCTGCAGTTTGTTGGGCATTCTGGTAATTTTCTCAGTAGAAAACTCTGGAACTCATTGCCTCAATTTCTCAAAGCCTAGATCCCAAAGGGAGAGACCCAGAGAGCACAGACTTTCCTTCCAACCTGAGTAACCCATTTCCTCTCTGAGGGAGCTCTTTGGCTGACTCCCGGAATGTTTATTCTCCTTCCCAGGACAGATGCCTTTGCACACAAGAATAGCTTTAATGCCACAACTGTATAACCACCATCTCAATGCAATATTAACAAGAGATATGTACTTAATTGGGAGAAGCAGGACAGTATCTGGTAATGCAGAATCTCTGAAGGACCAGCAGCAAAGGTAACTGGATAACAAGCTACTTGAGACCCTTACTTCTCTAAGTTTCTCAAATTCACCCTGAGTAGAAACTGGATTGATGCCACACCCTATTTATCAGAAGTCACAGTGGATGGTCTCTGGAGCCAGTTAGCCATCAACGTGAATTGTGTTGACAAGGACAGCCATTTAAGTTTTGATTTGAAATATATTTAGGTTAAGTGTGCATTCTCCAGTTCTTCAGGTTCCTCCTTTTATCAAGTTGTGTCTCACATTTTTGTTTCCCAGAGTCATTCCAGTTTGAAAGCCTCTGTTATGTAAGTGAATGCTAGGTAGACTCAGGGCTACATGAGTCATTCAAGGAAAGGTCAGTTAAACTGTTAGAGTACCACACCTGTTACCTCAGTTAACACAGTGAATAAAAAGTAAACTGTATTGTATTCAATGCTCTTCCAGGCCTGTCATCCAGGATTCCAACAATCACTATCAGAAAAATACATAGTCATGATTTCTTTGTTCTTATAAAATATCAACATTCACAGACACTTTTCTGTGTGATTCACAGAATCACATATGTATCCATATGTTTTTTTCAATTTATTTGTTTAATTTGAAATAACTTCCTTCAGGATAGAAAAATGAATGAAGTCCATCTGTCCCTTGAACAATGTGGGTGTTGAGGGTGCCGACCTCCTGCACAGTCAAAAATTCATGTATAATGTTTGGCTCCTCCCCAAGAATTTACCAACTAATAGCCCACTGTTGACCAGAAACTTTGCCGATAAATCAACAATTAATGAACACATATTTTGTATGTTAGCTGTATACGATATTGTATACTATATTCTTGCAGTAATGAAATAAACTAGAGAAATAAAAGTGTTACTAAGAAAATCATAAGGAAGAGAAATATATTTATTATATTTACTACTTATTAAGTGGAAGTGGAAGTGGATCTTCGTAAAGATCATCCTCACCATCTTCACATGGTAAATACTGAGGAGGAGAAAGAAGAGGACGGGTTGGTCTTGCTGCATCAGAGATGGTAAAGGCAGAAGAAAATCTGCCGGTAAATAGAACTGCACAGTTCAAAATCCATGTTGTTCAAGGGTCAATTGTGTTTACATATCCTGACACAAAATATATAAATATTTTTTCAGCTTAACGGTGTGCAATAAAACAGTAAGCAGAAAGTATTGAAAGCCAAATTATTCTGAAATTGATCATACAGAATTTCAAACTATTTGTCAGAATATTTTAAGCAATAGATTAGGCAGGCAATGCATATATTTACATGAATCTGGGAACATTTTTGTAGCCTCCTACAGTTAAAATATAGTGGGCCATAACAAACCTCTACACAACACTCAAATCAGTTCTATAATTTAAGTCTCTATTTGCAATAACTTCAGAGAACAATATAGATACCAAAACATCCATTCTGCATTGGCCGCAGAAATTCCATTATTCATTCATTCAGAGGTTCTTAGTTGCAAACAAAAGAAACTGTTCCTGTTTGTTAAAGCAGAAAAAAATACTTAACTAAAGAATATATGTCAGAATTTCTGAGAAAGCCCCAGAAGCAGGTTTGAAGGTCATTTTTCAGAAACCATCTCCAAAATAAGAGACAGTATCAACACTGGTAACTGCCACAGCTTGCACTGGTGACTCCAGGCACTGGAGGCAGCTCCTGGAAACTCCTGAACTATGCCTCCAGAAGGCTGGGTATTACTGCCACCTGCTCAGCAGAATGGACTCTGAAAGCTCCTGCATCTTCACTTGACTAGCCCATAAAGCAGGTATCATGCACAGAGGCAGTGCATCTGATTGACTCAGCCTAAGTCACATGTTTGCACCTGGCTTCAAGGTATTGCAGCTGAGAAAGTGAGTTTCTGGATTCTGCCACAGGGAGAGCTGAAAGGTGAATAATTCCCCAAATACAAGTATACAAAGATGCTAAAGAGTCAAAATAAATTGATAATGGCCACAACGAACAACAGGTGCTAGGTACAGTGTGGGGAAATGGTGAGGAAAAATGACATGCTAAGGAACATGTTCTTGGGGAATTTGGCAGGAAGAATAGGGCAGAAATTGAGCAAATAATCACATTGATAAATGTATAATTACAAACTTGGATCCACAAGACTCCTTGAGGAAACGATGTCAGACCTGAGATCTGAGGAAAGAAGAGTCAAGCCCATGAAGAGGGTTGAAGGAGAACATTCCAGTCAGAGCAAATATGTATGCACAGGAACTGTGATGATAGGAAACACAAGTTTGAGAAGGTGGAAGGACGTAGGAGTTTCTACTCTAGATTAAGGTCAGAGAGATCAGACTCTGTTCATATCATCAATCTAATAACAGCAAATGTGGAAGATGTGTGGGGAACTCTGATAGAATCTGACTTGATTTTTTTATGAGATCACTCTGATTGTTGTATAGTAAATGAACACTGGGATACAGGGAACACTGTGTGGTTCAGGTGAGAGGTGATGGTGGAAAAAGCCCACGGGCCACTTTGCAGTAGGTGCTTGTTGCTCTTTCTTCAACATATAAGTGCTGTTTTATTTTATTTTGTTTTATTTTATTTTATTTCTTTTTTTTCTTTTGAGTCAGTCTCACTCTGTTGCCCAGACTGGAGTGCAGTGGCACGCTCACAATCCTTGCAATCTCAACCTGCTGGGTTCAGGTGATCCTTCCGCCTCAGCCTTCCAAGTAACTAGAACCACAGGCATGTGCCACCACACCCAGCTGATTTTTTTTATTTATTGTAGAGATGAGGTTTCACCATGTTGCTCAGGCTGGTCTGAAACCCCTGAGTTAAGGTAATCCTCCCACCACACCCAGCTCATAAGTTCTATTTTTAATCAGTTTTCCCATATCTGTTATTTTGCAAAATGGAATTACAAGCATGCCTAAAAACCTTTCTGATTTTGAGCAGTTTCATGTCATAAATGCTCCCTTTTGGAAAACTGCTTCTAGGATGACACTGCAGAGTATTTGCAATTCATAGCCTAATGCGTTTGAGCAAATTGAAATTCATTAAAGTTCAGAATTTATTATAAAAATATATCATGGTTTCCAAACAGTAGTGGATGACCAGGGAATTATATTATTTATCACTGCTTTTCAGACTTCCACCAGAAAATTGCCTTTTACTGTTTATCATATCTACAGACTCCCCACCAATTAATTCTTAGTTAATTTCTGCATAAATAGCAACAGAAAATTCCATGAGAATTTCATTAATTTTTTTTCAATTACTTGAAATTTAGTTAGGACGAAAGGATTTTTTTTCACTAAAACAGCCTGAAGTACTGGATTTTTAAAATGGGGTTTGGAGTCAGAAAACCTGATTGTAAGTTCTGTTTCTGTCACTTCCCAAATATATGACATTTTGAAAGTTATTTAGTCTCACTAGGCCTTTGTTTTCCCAATTGCAAAAGAAGCATAATAAAGCACCCAATTTAGTGGTGAAGATTCAATAAGAGAAGTTTCATCAAAGTGATTTGCAACTTGAAAACTCTAGGAGCATAAGTTGTTACTAAACACGAAAATGATTGACTAAACAAATAGGAAAGAAATGCAAAAACATTAGGGTGCTTGATAACAAAGACAATATCCAAAATTTTTGTAGCATAACAGTATGCACAAAAGCAGAGACAGAACTGTTTTGATTGTGCTTTTGTTACTTCTTTCCTGGATTTCCCTTGCTGGTCTCTGATCTTAAAGCACGTGAAAACCCTGAATCAGTCGATAGCAGGCTCCCAGATCAACCATATTTCAGATGACAACCATAGCGGTAAACAGAGGCAAGGAGTAAGCAAGGCATACCTTTCAACAGCAAAAAATTCTTAGGTTCTTCCAGCTCAGTGTTAGGTTTTATTTTAATTTGTTTGCTCATCAATTACACAGGAATATATTCATCAGAAGGCATATTATAATTATTGATCCATGTGAGATTCTCTACTTTTAACTTTAATTTATTCCATTGTATTCCCACTTTCAAAGTAACCATTCTGTTGTAACCATTATTCCTTTTTATTGTTAAGTGTTAAATGTGACTTGTGACTTTGTTGGCACTTATTTTAAACTCTGAAAATCCTTATATATCTCATACAGCTTCTTTCTTTTTTGGAGTAAGCACTATCTTTTTAAGATTCAATCTTATTTCTGTGTATACATCAACTGTGTTCCTTCTAATTGCTGTCCAATGCCCTGTGGTCTGTGTTCTCCATGTCATGCATCTCTACTCTACCTAAACTACCACCAACTGCAAACAACACTGCAGTAAATATCTTTATGTATCATACTTTAAACATACCTAAAAATTTCTTTGGGTTAAATATTCAGGAGCAGAATTGCCAAGTCATTATGTGGATATAGATATAGATATAGATATAGATCATATTTTATGAATATGTCACTCATATGCTTATGAATGTATATAAGTATACATGAATATATATGTAATTTGCTTAATTTGCCTACATCATGCCTGACTGTTCTTCAGAATGGCTATACCAGTCTACTTGTTCATGAAGCTTCCTGCATGCCTGCTTCCCTGACAACACTCAGCCTTATCCAGCTTTCTAACCTTTACCAATTTATATTGTTAATTTAAACTGCATTTCTCTGGTTATTATTTGCAGAATGCTAGGTACTTGGTTTTGAGAATTTTTCTATAAATCATTTGTTCATATGCTTTGCCTATTTTTCCATGGCAGTGACTGGCTTATAGATTTCCAGAAGGTTCTTACTAATTAATAATCCCTTGCCACTTTTAGATATTGCAAATACCTTCTCTCACTCAGTTGTCTATTAATTTGGCCCATGTATTCTTCATTAATTATATCAATTTCAATGTAATCATATTTATCAATATTTTGCTATTTGTTTTTTTTCTTTTAAATTTTTTTGACATGTCTTCATTTCTATATCATAAAGATTATTCATATAGTCTCTTCTATTAGATTCATTTGTCTTTCTCCTTAGAACTTCAACCTATCTGGAAGCCATTCTTTATATGCAGTTAGTAAGAATCCAATTTCACTTTTCTCCACATAGTAAACTAGTTTTTTAAAAAACTTCAACTAAATTTCCATTCCCATTTGTAGTAATTTATTTAAGGTCCATTAAATTCCCCTGTATAAATAAAGCCTTTTCTGGGTGCATTATCTTCTTCCATTTATTGATTTATCTGATCTTGTAGCAATAGCACATTGTTTTTTTATTACTCTCACCTTGTAGTATGACTTACTATCTGACAGGGCAAGCTCTCTGTCTTTATGATTTTTCTTAAGTGGTAGGTTGTCATGGACTTTTATTTCTCTTCACAAATTTTACTGCATGTTTAGTGAATTTGCAACTATAAATTTTGATAAAAATTATATTGAGTTTATATACTGAGTTGAAGAAAATATACATTTCTGTAATATAAAGTCATCTCACTAAAGAGCATAAAGTTCACTCTATTTAGATAATCTTTTATGTTTGTCTATAATTTCAAAGTATGTCAGGAAAATTATTTGAAACTTGAAAAAGAGGAAAAAATGTGGGTAGCACATCCTTTAAATATTAAGTGGAGACAAAGGTCACACAAGGTTTACTAGGGGATGTACCTCATTCATCTCATTGTTTTCTATTAATAAAAGGTCCCAGACTTAGTGAAATTACATGTTAACTTTTACAATTTTGTCCAGTAGATTCAGACAACTGTGTTAATGGAAGATAATCAGATTTATGGTCTGTTGAGCATTAGTTTTATAACTAATAGCAATCTCATCCTAATAATTCTCTGTTAAATTGCCTATAAATGCTCTTTGAGTCTTAATTCTTAAATGCTCTTTGAACTGACCCTAACATCTACTGGTTTCTTTATCAATAAATGAGTTTAAAACTGACATATGTTCATTTTATAATTGCATGAAACTCATGATTTTACCTTTTTGAAAATGACAGTCTAGCAAGTTTCTCCATATAGGTCTTTCATATTCTAGGTTACTTTAATTCCTGGAAACTATAATTTTGTTGCAATTATAAAAGGAATAATATTACTTTTCAGGAGTTTCCCATTGATCATTGTTGGTATAGAAAAATGTTATTGATTTTGGTAAGTTAACTTGTTAACTTTGTTAAACTCATATATAGATTCTTTTTTTTAATTTTTTTTTATTTTTTTTTTTTTTAGTTGAAGTCTCACTCTATCACCCAAGCTGGAGTGCAGTCACGACCACCACAGCCTTGATCTGCTGTTTTCTGGTTATCCTTTTGCCTCAGCCTTCCAAGTAGCTGGAACCACAGGCGTGTACCACCATGCCCCGCTAATTTTTTGATTTATTGGAGAGATGAGGTCTCACCAAGTTGCCCAGGCTGATCTCAAGTCCATGAACTCAATCAATCCTCTCATCTCGGCCTCCCCAAAGTGCTGGGAATATAAGCGTGAGCCACCATTACATAGGTTCTGATCGCTTATCTTTGGCTTTTATTAGTTCTATTGGGTAGAAAATTACATTATCATCAATTAATGAAATGTTATACACTATACCCTAATAAGTTTAAAAAGCTATATAAAATGAAAAAAATTTAATGTCAAAATTAGCCCTAATTTTACAAATACTTCTCTGGAATTCAATTCCAGTTTCAACTTCTGACTCAATAGAAATTTGTATTTAGGGTGTGCTTTAACATAAATTACTTCATTTGGCGTCAACTAAAACCCTATGAGGTAAGCGTTACATCCATTATAAATTAAAGAAAATAAATGCAAATAAAGGGTGAGATCATTTTGCCTACAACACTAGATGTGGTGGATCCTTGTCAAAAATCAAGCTTTGTGCCTTGAAATTCTGTGCAATGTTCCCTATGTTGCACTAGCTAACTTCAGAGGCAGGAAAACTTCAGAAGAAAACTTCAGAAGAAAAGAGTTGAAGTCCTGGAATCATTAAATCCTGCTGATTTGCTGCTACTATTTGAACTCTCATCTTGTATTCTTTGTTCACTCAATACTCTTACAGTTTGCAGTCACATAAACAAATATGAGTAAAAGAATTACACTTGGTGTATTAGTCACAGTTCTCCAGAAAGACAAAACTACCAAAGATTGGCTCACACAATTACAAAGTGAAGTCCCGTGATAGGCCATCTGCAAGTTGGACAATGAGAAAAGCTGGTAGCACGGCTTAGTCCAATTTCAAAAGGCTCAAAATCAGGGAAGTGGACTCTACAGTCCTCTATCTGAGATCAAAGGTCCAAGAGCCTCCTGGAAGTCACTGGTACAAGTCTCTGAGTCCAAAGGCCAAATAATCTGGAGTCTGATGTCCAAGGACAAGAGGAGAGGAAGCAAGGCATCCTGCCAGGGAATGGGAAGAAAGTAGGAAGGAACTCAGCAAGTCACTTATTTCCATTTTTCTGCCTGCTTTTTTTGCAAGTACGCTGGCAGCTGGTTGGATGGCACTTGCCCACATTGAGGAAGGTCTTCCCCTCCCAATTCACTGACTCACATGTCAATCTCCTATAAAAACACCCTCACAGACACCACCAGAGACAATGCTTCACCAGCCACCTAGGCATCCTTCAATCTAGTCAAGTTGACACCTAATATTAACCTTCACACTTGTTGAGCAAGATAAAACCCTTTCATGCAGATAACAGAATTTCTTTGGGGACTGTTATAGATAAATCAAAATCTTAGAAGTTGTAGTTGAAAATGCAATATTTAAATTCAAAATGACTGCAGCACCTCTTACTGATTATTTATAAAAGCCAGTTGGTTTATGAGATTGTTGGTCATTTGTTGTTTCTTTAACTCTATGTAGCAAAACCATAAAAAGCTTAATTTAAAAAATTAACAAGTAGGGCATGGTAGCTCACTCCTGTAATCCTTTGGGAAATGGAAATTAGAGGATTGCCTGAACCCAAGGTTTCGAGACTGGCCTGGGCAACTTGATGATACCTCATTTCTACAACAAACCATGATTACTCTGGCCTATAGTTTTAGCTATGTGGAAGGCTGAGGCAGAAAGATCACCTGAGCCCAGTAGGTGGAGGCTGCGGTACCCTGAGTGTGCCTCTGCACTTCAACCTGGGTGACTGAGTGAAATTCTGACTCAAAAAATAATAAAGTAGGAGCTTCCAGCAAGATGGTGACAAGGCAACCTGGTCTGTGAAACCCTCTGCAAAGGAGAACTGCAGTGGGTCTCTGGCT
>NW_007043702.1:41430-43693 GCF_000164805.1 Carlito syrichta | reverse complement strand
GCACCACCTGCTGGTGATTCAAGGTAACAACACCGAAACGGGAGAAACAAGTTTGAAAAAGACATAGGCCAGAGTGGTGAACGGAGGGTTATCTGTACTGTCCTTCACAGAAGACCAGGGGCATCTGATGCTAACTGCAAACTAATTTACCAGCTTGAGAAGAAAGCTAGAAATCAGAATTGAAAGGACATTAGACTTAAACGAAAAGTCTCAGAGTGTGCTTGATTGATTCTGTTAGTATAATGACTTAATCTATTCCTACTGTATTGTTCCTTTTTTTTCTTTTCCTCTTCCTTTTCTTTTCTTTTTTTCTCTCTGTAAACCACATCTTTGTATAGAGGAACAGCACACCAATAAGGTGGTTGGTTAGCTTGTATGTTAGCATCATTATATTTTGTGTGTGTGTCTGTGGGAGTTGGTTCGTCTGTAGCTGTGGTCTATTGTTTTCATCTGTTTCAGTATAGGTCTCTCTCTCCATTTGTTGGCACACTTGTTTGTTTCCCCCCTTACTCCTCTATCTCTCCACCCTCCTCTTCAAACAACTGTCTGCTCCATTCTCTTCCCTCTGCTAACCACATTTTATTTCAGGGAGTAAACCTACAGCCCCACTGCATGGACAGATTCCAAGGCAGTGGGAATTGGGTTCCAGATTATCCATACACCTATCAGTGAATACCAAGACCTGCAGATAGATTTTGAATCACAGCTTCCCCCTTAAGTAAATCTCAAAATTGCAAAAAGGGCAACCCCCAAACTACAGTGCAACTCCAGAATTGAACAAAGTAAGAGGACATACATGAATAGGAGATTGAACAAACAGAAGTAAAACCAATCCCTCTACCCCTAAATAACAGAATTAAAGAAGATGGTGACGAAGAGGGAAGGAAAAAGTAGGGAGAAGGAAAAACCGCACAAATGAAGAAAAACCAAAAGAAGAATATAGGTCTCACGCAGACTCCTGGGAGATCAGACACTGAGAAAACAGATTCTGGAACACAAACAATGAAGAGCCCCAGAATGACTGGTCACATGCAACAAACCCAGACATCAAGACATTAATGGAGAGAATTTAAAAAATTGAGGAGAGACAAGAGGAAAATAGGAAGGAGCTGATGTCAGAAATGACAGCGGTAAAGAATACTGTGATGGAAATAAATAACAAACTAATAGGCATGGAAAGCAGAATTAACCATGCAGAAGAAAGAATCTCAGAGCTCGAAGACCAAAACACAGAACTAACCCAAACTGTCAAAAGCATAGAAAAGAAGCTCAAAAAGACAGAACAAAACCTGCAAGAGATGAATGATCACTTCAAGAGACCAAGCCTAAGAGTAACTGGGGTCCTGAGGCAGAAAGAGAAACAGAAGCCACACTGGAACAAACATTTCATGAAATCATTCAAGAAAACTTCCCTCATCTTATCAAGGATGAAAAAATTCAAACATAAGAGATTCAGAGAACCTCTGCAAGACAACAAATAAGAAGACCAACTCCCAGACACATAATAATTCGCATAAACAAAGTAGCTAGAAAAGAAAAAATCCTAAAGGCAACAAGAAAAAAAGGCCAGACTACCTACCAGGGAAGACCAATTAGAATAGCAGCAGATTTATCCACAGAAACCCTTCAGGCTAGGAGAGCCTGGAGCCCTATCTTCAAAGTTCTAAAAGATAAACAATTTCAACCAAGAATAACCTACCCAGCCAAACTAAACTTCATTAGTGAGGGAAAATTGAAATCTTTTCCAGATATCCAATCCCTAAGAACCTACGCTGCCACCAGACCACCTCTACAAGAAACACTTAAGAAAGTATTGAACACAGAAGAAAAAGAAAAAAGAACAACAACATTCTTCACAAGAGTACAGGCAAAAGATTAAAAACACACAGGAGCCAACTCCAAAACCCAAAGAAAGACAACAAACAAACAGGAACAACTCTGTAAGAACCTTATGACAGGGATCAACTCTTGCATTTCAATTATTAGCCTAAATGTGAATGGACTAAATGCACCACTGAAAAGGCATAGAATGGCAAAATGGATAAAATATCATCAGGCAACAATCTATTGCCTTCAAGAGACTCACCTCACTAGAAAGAACACCCACAGACTCAAAGTAAGAGAATGGGAAAAAAACTTTCAGGCGAACAGAGTACAAAAGAAAGGAGGAGTAGCGATCTTAATTTCAGACAAAATACCCTTCAAGCTATTAAAAAATCAAAAAAGATACAGAAGGTCACTACATAATGATAAAAGGCTCAAT
>NW_007043702.1:37802-40573 GCF_000164805.1 Carlito syrichta | reverse complement strand
GACAAAAAGATAATAGAAAAAAATCAATGAAACAAAAAGCTGGTTCTTTGAAAGAATAAACAAGATAGATGGTCCCCTAGCTAGACTGACCAAAAAAAAATGAGAAAAAAACCAAATAAGCACAATCAGAAACACAAAAGATGAAGTCACATCTGACCTTGAAGAAATACAAAAGATCATTAAAGACTACTACGTACACTTGTATGGAAACACATTTGAAAACCTTAAGGAAATGGAGGACTTTCTGACATCACACAAGCTACCTAGGTTGGAACAAAAAGAAATTGAGACCCTAAATAGACCAAAAACAATCAAGGAAATTGACTACGTAATAAGAAAACTTGCTACAAAAAAAGTCCTGGTCCAGATGGCTTTCCAGCAGAATTCTACAAGACATTTAAGGAGGAGCTGATCCCGATCCTACTGAAGGTATTCCAGGCGTTTGAAAAAGATGGAACTCTCCCCAAATCATTTTACAAAGCCAACATCACATTGATACACAAGCCAGGTAAAGATCCAACAAAGAAAGAGAACTACAGGCCAATATCTTTGATGAACATAGATGCTAAAATTCTCAACAAGATCCTAGCAAACCGAATTCAGCAATACATCTCAAAAATCATCCATCATGACCAAGTAGGCTTCATCCCTGGGATGCAAGGGTGATTCAACATTCATAAAACCATAAATGTAATTAAATACATCAACAGATGTCAAAACAAAAACCACATAATTATATCATTAGATGCAGAAAAAGCTTTTGATAAAACCCGCACCCCTTCTTGATAAAAACCCTTGAACATCTAGGCATATGGGGAACATGCTTCAAAATAGTAATAGCCATCTACGAGAAACCCACAGCCAGCATACTCCTAAATGGACAAAAATTGGAACCATTTTTCCTGAATACTAGAACAAGACAAGAATGCCCACTCTCACCCCTCCTGTTCAACATAGTATTGGAAGTCCTGGCTTGATCAATCAGAGAAGAGGAGGCAATCAGGAGTATCCAAATAGGAAAGAGGAAGTCAAGCTATCTCTCTTTGCAGATGATATGATTGTATACCTTGAAAACCCAAGAGAATCTGTCAAAACCTCCTTACACTGATAAAGGTCTTCGGCAAAGTCTCAGGATACAAAATAAATGTACAAAAGACAATCACATTTCTCTACACCAATAATAAACAAAGAGAAACCCAAATAAAAAACACAATTCCATTCACAATAGCCACAAAACAAAATGAAATACCTTGGCATCTTCCTAACCAGGGATGTGAAAGACCTTTACAATGAAAATTACAAAACACTGCTCAAAGAAATAAAAGATAACACAAACAAGTGGAAAAATATCCCATGCTCATGGATCGGAAGAATCAACATTGTGAAGATGTCCATCTTAGCTAAGGCAATCTACAAATTCAATGCAATACCCATCAAATTACCAGCAACATTCTTCTCAGACCTAGAAAAACAACACAGGAACTCATATGGAAACACAAACATCCAAGAATAGCCAGAACAATCCTCAGCAAAAAAAAAAAAAAAAGCAGGTGGTATCACATTACCAGACTTCAAACTTTACTATAAAGCTACAATCATCAAAACAGCTTGGTATTGGTATAGGAACAGGCATATAGATCAATGGAATAGAATTGAGATTCCAGAAGCAAAACTTCAATTTCTCAACCAACTCATCTTTGACAAGGCCTCCACCACCTACCATTGGGGAGAGGAGAACCTATTCAGTAAATGGTGCTGGGAAAACTGGCTGACCGCATGCAAAAGATTGAAACAGGACCCCTATCTATCCCCATGCACAAAGGTTAACTCCAAATGGATCAGAGACCTAAATGTAAAACCTCAAACCATAAGAACCTTAGAAAATGAAGGAAATACCCTCATGGAAATTGGAACTGGCATCCAATTCCTGAATAAAACCCGAAACCCACAGGTCATAAGAGAGAAGATAGACAAGTGGGACCTTATTAAACTGACAAGCTTCTGCAAGGCCAAAGAAACCATCAAAAGAGCAGGGAGACAGCCTACAGACTGGGTAAAAGTATTTGCCAACATCAGGTCTGACAAAGGCTTAACATCCTGGATCTACAAGGAACTCAAACGTACTGAAAAAAAAAAAAACAAACAACCCCATTATAAAATGGGAAAAAATATGAACAGACACTTCACAAAAGAGGACATTCGAGCAGCCAACAAACACATGAAGAAATGTTCAACCTCACTAATCATCAGGGAGATGCAAATCAGAACCACACTGAGATACCACCTAACTCCAGTCAGAATGGCAATTGTCAGCAACTCAAAAAATAACAGCTGCTGGAGAGGGTGTGGCGAAAAGGGAACACTTCTACACTGTTGGTGGGAGTGTAAACTAGTGCAACCTCTGTGGAAAGCAGTGTGGCGATTCCTAAAAGCTCTAAATATCAACCTCTCATATGTCCCCACAATCCCCCTACTGGGAATATACCCTGAAGACCTCAAATCACTCTATAAAAAAGATACCTGCACATATATGTTTATCGCAGCATTGTTCACAATAGCAAGAACCTGGAAACAACCATGTTGCCCATCAAAAGAGGACTGGATTAAAAAAATGTGGTACATATACACAATGGAATACTACGCAGCCATAAAAAAGAACAAAATCATGAATTTTGCAGCAAACTGGATGGAACTAGAGTCTATAATATTAAGTGACCTCTCACAGAAACAAAGATCCTAGTATCACATGTTCTCACTCATATAATGGACTC
>NW_007043702.1:18474-37782 GCF_000164805.1 Carlito syrichta | reverse complement strand
CCTGAATGAAACGTAATTGTACACCTAACCCTTAACTGTACCCCACAAAACCATAATTAAAAATATTGATTATGAAAAAAATAATAATAATAAAGTAAAATAATCACTTTATCCCTACCCACCCCCAAGATAACAAATACTAACAGCTTGACATGTGTTTCACACATTTCTCTAGCACAAAAAAACATATATATGTTGTGATACTGTTGTTTGTTGTAATAAAAATTTGATTATTTTACATACATGGCTCCAACTTGTTTTTCTCACTTAACAATTCATAATGAGTGCCCGTTATCTAAACTGATAAAGATCTAATTTTTTAGTGGTATATAATATCCCACAATTTATTCAACTACTTTTCATTGATGAATATAAATTATAATCACTTTAAGAAAGGATCAGTAAACTATGATCCATGGACCAAATCTGACCTGTTACCTGTTTTTGTAAATAAAGTTTTATTAGAATACAATCATACTCATTCATCACATATCATCAAAGGCTGGTTTCACACTACAACCGCAGAGTTAAGTTGCCACAGAGACTATATGACATGCAAAGCTTAAAATATTTGCTATCTGGTTCTGTGCAGGAAAAGTTTGCTAACCCTTGATTGAGAATCTGTTGCCACTATCATGTGACACAATAAAATTACTTGAACATACATGTTTATTTACTGGTGCTTTTATTTCTATATTATTTTATCTCTGTATTATCTATTAGATAGATACTAGAAGATGGAATTTGGGAGACAAAGGATTGTATGTTCATATTTTAGTGTAGACTTTATACTTCTTTTTCAATTTTTCTTTTTTTGAGTTGGAGTCTCACTCTGCACCCAGACTGGAGTGCAGTGGCACACTCACGGTCACCCCAGCATCGACCTACTGGGCTCCACTGATCCTTCTGCCTCAGCCTTCCAAGTAGCCGGAACTACAGCATGTGCTACCATGCCCGGCTCATTTTTGATTTATTGTAGTGATGAGGTCTGCCAAGTTGCCTAGGTTGGTCTCAAACCCGCGGACTCAGGCAATCCACTTGGCTCAGCCTCCCGAAGCAGCGGGTTACAGGCCGAGGCAAGTGGATCCCCTGACCCAAGCCAGCCTTTACACTGAGCCCAGCCTGGCCTTTCTTTTTAAAAAGATCTTAACAATTTAAATTCTCACCAGTAATTTTATGTGAGTGTTTATTTTCCCACATTCTCATTAGCATTGATGTCATTATTAAGCATTTTTCCCAATTAGGTGAGTAAAAACATGGCAACATATTGTTCATTTTACATTTCCCTAGCAATCACCAAAGATGGCTTTCACATGTTAAGAATAGTTTCCCTTTCTCATGTGTGCTGCAAATATATTTTTAGCCTTTTATTAGCTTTTCGCTTGATTTATTATTTCTTTTGCCATTCATTTATTTTAATGTGATTGTTTTGAGTGAATTGCAGTTCACATTTGCAGCAGAGATTTTTGTGTGTCCCACTACCACTCCCACCAGGTTGTTTTCCTAGCTAGTAAGTTCATAAAAAATCAAATTATTCATAGCAAAGAACTGTTCACCAGTTAACAGAGTAGCTGTATTCACACAAGGTTTTGTTTTTGCTACCCTTGGATCCAGGAATAAGAAAGACCAATTTATTGTTGGAAAAAAAGTAGGGAAAACAAAATGACATGACTATTCATCATCAAGGGTTGTGTTTCCTCTTTGGACTCCAGACGACAGAGCTAGATTTCTGTAACTGACTTGAGCAGCTTTTGTGATTTGCTTGAAGTAAGGTTGCCACACTAAGGAAATAAATATACAGGATTCAGTTCAAGTTCAATTTCAAATAAATAATAAATATTATTTTAGTATAAGCATGTCCCATGCACTATTTGGGACATTATTACAATAAAAAAAAGGATCTATTGTTACCTAAAATTCAAATTGAGCATCCTGTTTGTTTGTTTTTTGACTTGTATAAATGTATTAAAGCTGAATGAGAGGCTGGGTTTTGTGGCTCACTCCTGTAAATTCCAATACTTTTGGGAGGCTGTGATGGGAGGACAACTTGAGGCCTGGAGTTCAAGACCAGCATGGGCAATAATCCTAAGTCGGCTCCAGGTTAAGGATCCAAATTACCTTCAAAGACCACTTTTAGGCCAGGAGCAGTGACTCACACCTCTAATTCCAAGATTCCAAGGCTGCAGTGGGCTATCACCACATCACTACACTCCAGCAGGAGACCCTTTCAGTGGGTAAGCTGCATGCTTGCTTGCTGTGGTCACTAAGTCCTAAAAGCAAAAACTATATATCAATCAATGCAAAATCATTTTGTGTGACTCTCATTGATACAGTAACCTCAGAGCATCCTGTTTTTTATTTGGCATTCCTATCTTGCAGGAAATGTTTGTTCACTAAAAGCCAAGCAGACCTGTTCACAGGAAGGTTTTAGTGTTAATCTATGTTTATTTGTAAAAGTGTAAAATATATACTTTTATTTCTTAGCAATAGGTGTTATGCCAAAAGATTAATAGATGTCCCAAAAGATGTAAAAAAATCAAGATTTTTATTTCAAACATCTTTTACAACCAATAAAATTGAAATGCTTCAATCACTTAATTCTTCAAACAGAAGATTGAGGCCAGAAAACTGTGCTAAGGAAGCATTAAATTAACTAAACTGGCATTAAACCCACTAATTTATTATTCAGATCATTACTTTAAAACAATTTCTGAATGAATCCTTTTTCTAAATGTAAACACCCAACATTTATAAAATTAATAAATCCATCCATTTGTACCAGCAAGAATAAAAATAAATAAATAAATAAAACAATTTATTTACAATTATCAAACTTGATACTGAACACTCAAAATCACCTATTGAACCATTACAAAGATTCCTGTCTAGAGTACACAAGCCAAACTGGAAACTTTCAATATTATCTCATGTCAGTTTTCAATAATGTCTATGCTTTCATTAGTGCTTTGGGATTTTATATCTCATTCAATAAGCTTTTTTCCACACCTTCCAATATTGTTTAATTTTATACATTTACATAAAAGGTTAACTCATTGTAAATTATATCCCTGCTAAGTGATCATCACAACAGAAATACAATTTTAAAAATTATTTTGCCAGTAATTATAATTTATTACATAGTTATACCAGATACCGGAGATATATATTCATATGTATATATGTAACATTATATATAGTATGTCTGTAATATATATTATAAACTTTACAGTCACCTTGAAAGATGATTATTATTAACTCCTTAATGTAGATAAGGAAACTGAGACTCAGAGACATTAAGTAGATCACTCAAGGTCACCAAGTGGTAACTGGCAAAACTGATCAAGACCATCTAGATACTGCCTTCTTGTTTCCTCAAATAACCTTTTGTGGCAGGCACCATTTTTAAATTAACCCTATCTCACTTCTAGCCCTCCCTTCCCTTGCTCCAGGCCATAGCAGAGACTGGAAACACTAAACACTCCCTTCCCAGTCTCCAAGGCCATGAGAGCAGGTCACATGACACAGTTCTAGTCAGAGAAGTATAAGCAGAAGTTTACTGGGGATTTTGGGGAAACCTTTGTTTTCATAATAAAAGGGACCAGCGTGAGTCACTATTCTTGTGTGCCCCTTTCTTCCAAAATCACAGGTTCAATAATGGAAGTTGTAGCCCCTACCTGTGACCATGAAGGACCGAATAGGCAATCTACAGAGATGCCTCTCAAGCCTGGTATTGTTGAGCCAAGAAGAGCAGTACCTACCTCTAGACTTCCCATGAGATAAAGGTAAAAAAAAATACTGGTTAGCTACACCCGAAAAGATGTGAATTCCCATTCCATACTAATTATTTGGATGTTAGTAATTCTTAAGAAATTCAAATACAATCAATGTATATTGGATGCTTCATACTTTCAGGCTCATTAATAGACATCATCATAATTTCCCCCTTACTATATCCCTATGTGGTGGAAATTACTGCACCCATTTCACAAACCTGTAATTTAAAGACGCCCAGAAGTTTGTTCAAAGGCAACTCATATTATTAGTGAGAAAGTCAGAATTCAAACTTATGTCCTCTGAATCTTGATTTTAGACTTCTCTGTTTTAAATATCTGAAACATTCATATGATATTAAGATAACAGTTGATTTTAACTTTTAAAGCATGCATTCAAAAGAAATTCTCCAGATTTCAGAAATGAATTTAGTACAAAAGTTTCACTTATCTCAAAACTCATATTGCTTAAATTCACTGTGTACATTAAACTGGCTTATGGGTTTTCATTTACGTAGAGCAAGCTGTGTTCTCTATCATGGAGAAATAATTTGTTGTAAAATAAAGATTGAAATCCAAGGAACACTTAAAAAAACAAACAAACAGGAAAGTACAAAAAAGTAGCTATGCAATGAATGTCAACAAGCACAGAATATGATGGTAATAGTCACAACTCACCTGGGTTGAGGATGGAATATGTAATGCTGGAAAATTCTCTTACAAATGGGTTTTACCCTGAGTTTTTATACTACACTGGCTGGCAATCCCTCTTCATACAGAGTCTTTTAGCAGAGGAAAAGAAAAATAAGTTGTCAACTTTAAAAAAAAAAAAAAAGGAGGCGGGCTCAGTGGCTCAGCCTGTAATCCCGCACCTTGGGAGGCTGAGGTGAGTGGACTGCCTGAGCCCGCGGGTTCGAGACTCGCCTGGGCAGTGAGACCTCATCTCTACAATAAAAAAAATCAAAAAATTAGCCGGGCGTGGTAGCGTGAGCCTGTAGTTCCAGCTACTTGGAAGGCTGATGTGGAAGGATCGCCGGAGCCCAGCAGGTCGACGCTGCGGTGGCCAGGAGCGGCCACTGCACTCTAGTCTGGGCAACAGAGTGAGACTCCAACTCAAAAAACAAAACAAAAAACAAACAAAAAAAAAAGGACTACAGAAAGGGAAAAAGATTTGGCACAGAGCAGCATGATAACAAGTTGTGAAAAGCATTACAAAGTCAAAGAGAGCTGAATACTCATTTGCTCACAGTCTTAATAGGATAAATTCCTTCAGGCTCTTAAAAGATAATGAGTACACCAATTATTTTCTCAGGGCATGGGAGCGGGACAAGGAATTACTGCTGTTTTCTAATGTAATAATGACAAGCTGCAAAACTCAGAAATGTCATCCTCAAGCAGTCGCTCCTATTTGAGCAAAGAGATGTTAATCACAGGTGAGTCTTGCTAGTGACTCTCCAATCACAGAAGTCAGAGTTCATTTACAGTTCAAGCATGATGCTCTCAAATCAAATCTGATACTAATGAGCTATCACAATAAGGAGATTTGCAGCAACCATAAATCTTTTGATTTCCAAGTCAGTTGTCTATTTGTCCTTGTAGGCAGAGAGCACATATTTACTATGCTTTCAGGGCAAAGTAATTCAAATAGATGCCAGAGTTAGAGGAAGATAATGTTGATTAATGAACACAAGCTGCTGTGCAATAGGTCTTTTGACATAATAATAATTGCTGCTTATATTATACATTAAGAATAATTGCCAGGTACAAACACAAGTATTGCATTGTGTTCATGTCTTTTAAGCCTCCAGAGGACATATAATAACACTGAAATTTTGGTGGTAACAGCAGTCCTCTGCAGTTCACTTGTTTTTGCTGCTGCTTATCTTAGGCTTTTAGCTTCATTGTTTTATTGTAAAATATTTAAATCTACAAGAAAAGTTAGAAGACAATTAACACTCTTAATCTAGGAGCTGGCTTCAAGAAGAATAGAAGCATTTCATGCCCGCCATCTCCACAGAGAAGAACCAAAATAGTGTATAGTCACACTTCAAATACATTATCCAATAGCAAAAACTAGAATTCAACAGAAAAATGACAGAAAACACCCAAAAACAGAGAAGGAGAAGGAAGAGAGGCAGGTTGCCTGGCCAGGATCAGCTAGAAACCAGAAGTGACTTTCCAATGCCAGGGAAGAGTGAGTAAGAGACTTTCGGTGGTCCACATACTCATTACAGAATCATGCAATTCTGGTCACAGGAAAATCTCCTGACTCTCCAAACCCCTGAAGCTAACACAGGGAGCTGTTGGGAGACCATGGGATGAAACTGCTACAGGGAGCTCACTCACACTGGGTCCCAAACACCTTCTGGTCCTAAGCTGCTACTATTCTCCAATCTAGATTTTGGCAGACTGCATGCTGTCCTGGGGCCCAGCTGTGCTGGGTCTGAGGCATTAGGGAAACTGAGGCTGTGGCTGCTGAGATGGGGAAGAGAACTAGGAGTGCTCCTGCAACCAGAGCTAAGAAGTGAGCAAGGCATGGGCTACAGTTGCCAGTGCCAAGAAGTGAGTGCTGACCAGATGGAGACTGGAACACACAAGGAGTGCAAGCTGCCACTGGGACTTGGTCACCAGCTGGTGAAGGGTCCTGTAGCTTGAGCAGGGAGGCAAGCTAGGCAAAGGTTATCATCAAAGTGACTAGGGCCAGGACAGAGGTATGAGAGGGACACATATTCCCCAGTCACTGGCCTAGGCTACAACTACCAAGAATGGCCCCATCCTCTCCAACGGCAGGGCCTCAGTCCAGCTGTTACTGACTCTCACGTGAGCACTCTGTTGGAGACCAGAGGATTGTCCCACCCCTGCCCACCATGAATAGTGCCTGCTCTCACCATTTGGTTGGGCGCCTGAAAAAAAGCCTGTCTAACCTAGCTTGTCCCCACCCTGCAAGGCAGAACACATAGTCCAGTGTCCTCAGACTTGTCCAATTCAATTCACTACCTTGCACACCTGAACACTTCTCTCAGAGGTCTTAGGTTGAGCCTAAACTCATAACCATTACCACTCCAGTGGGTTCTTATCTACAAGCACCACCGGCAGGCCTGGAGAATGGCCCACCCAAGCCATTGCAGTCACCACTAACATCGGCACCCACAGCTCAAGACTCAGAGAATTGTCTTGCCACTGCTACTACCATCACCCATACCATGCCAGCTGCCCAGGGGCTCAAGAACTCATCCAACTTCCCAGTCCATTAATGTTACCACCAGCATTTGAGTAAGCCACCTTGAAGCCCAAGGATGGCTCAGCCTGTAATCCCACGCCTTTGGGAGGCTGAGGTGAGTGGATTGCCTGAGCCGCGGGTTCAAGACCCGCCTGGGCAAAATGAGCCGGGCGTGGTAGCGCACGCCTGTAGTTCCAGCTACTTGGAAGACTGAGGTGGAAGGATCGCCGGAGCCCAGCAGGTCGAGGCTACGGTGACCGGGAGCGGCCACTGCACTCCAGTCTGGGTGACAGAGTGAGACTCCAACTCAAAAAAAACCAAACAAAAATAATAATAATAATAATAACACTGTGGTAACAGTGAACTGAGCATGATGTCTTTGTGTTCAGGACAGTATACTTTGGCACCTGTATTGGACCTCCAGTTCACTGTTACCACCACAGGGACCTAAAGATTGGCCCAGCTTGCATTTTAGTCTATAGCACAACTTCCTTCACCACAACCTCCATTGATAATCAACCCCTAACCCACTGAGTAAATCACAGATGCCATGAATAGTTTTTAGACAAATAAATCATATGGAGATTACACTATTGCATGCACTCAAAATCAAGGGCAAATTACCCTACCTAACCAACACCACAGATAACAGCTTCAGGAAGAAGTCCTCTCTTATGAAGTAAACTCAGAAAGAGGAAAAAATGATTATTACACCAGATGTGCAAATATCAATGTAAGAACACAAGAAACATTTTTAAAAGCAAGGAAATATAACACTTCCAAAAGAAATATAATACTCCAGCAATAGCTCTTAATCAAAAAGAAATTTTCAAAATTCTAAGGAAATATTTGAAAACACTGATTTTAAAGAATCTCAGTAAGATACAAGAAAATTCTGAAAAACAATACAAAGAAATCAGAAGACCATTTCAGGATATAACTGGAAATTTTACCTAAGAGATAGACATTTTTTAAATAACCAAATAGACATTCTGGAATTGAAGGATTTATTGAAGGAAATATAAAATATGTTTAGAAATCTCAATAATAGACTGTAACAGAAGAAAGAATCTCAGAACTTGAAGACAGATCTATTTTTTTGTCAAGTTGGACAAAAAAAGTAGAAAAGAATGAGCAAAGACTTTGTGACACTTGGAACAATGTAATGCAATTTAATATACAAATTATCAGTAGCCCCAAGCAAAAGAAAATTAATATATCAAAACGATTTCTGCGCTCACATGTTTGTCGCAGCACTATTCATAATAGCAAAGATACCAAATCAACTTAAGTGCAAATTATGTCATTTGCAGCAACATGGATGGAACTAGATGTACCTTAAGTGAAATAAACCAGGCATAAGAAGACAAATATCACATGTTCTCAATTACATGTGAAAAAACAATGAAAAGACTAGAAAATCTACTTAACAAAATATGAGGTGACAGGAGATTAGAAATTCTGATACAGGAACCCCAGCAATCCCCAAGCAAATACACTGCAAAAAGGTCTTCTCCCCTGCACAGTATAGTAGAACTGACTAAAGTCAAAGATCAAGAGTTAATTCTAAAAACAGCAAAAGAAAAGCATCTAGTTACATAAAAATGAAACCTCCTTAGACTAACAGCAAATTACTAAGCAGAAACCTTACAGGACAGAAAAGAATGATGTGATATATTCAAAGTACTGGGGAAAAAAGCTGCTAGCCAAGAATATTGTATCCCGAAAACTTATTCATCATAAATGAAGGAGAAATAAATTATTTCCCAGACAAGTAAATGCTGAAGGAATTTGTTATCATTAGATCATCCTGGCAAGAAGAGCTCAAGAACTACTAAACTTGAAAGCTAGAGGAAGACGTTTACTATCATGAAAACCCATGAAAATGTAAAACTCACTGGGAGAGCAATCACACAAAGGAAGAAGAGAAAGGATGCAAATCCACCAAATCCCAATGACAATAAAAAGAGAAAAAGAAACAAAGAAGATATAAAATAACCAGAAAACAATTATCAATATGAGAAGGACAAATTCTACATATCAGTAATAACCTTGATTGTAAATTTTCACTTGGTGGGACTATAAACCAATACAGCCATTATGGGAAACAGTATGAAGATTTCTCAAAGCACTAAAAATAAAATTACCATTCCATCCAGTAATCTCACCACTGGGTATTTATCCAAGCAAAAAAAAAAAAATTTATATGTCAAAGTGATTTCTGTGCTCGCATGTTTATCGTAGCACTATTCTTAATAGCAAAGATACCGAATCAACTTAAGTGTTCATTAGTGGATGAATGGATAAAGAAAATGTGGTATATATACACAATGGAATACTATTATTTCATAAAAAATAATTGTCATGCCATTTGCAGCAATATGAATGGAACTGGAGGTATCAAGTGAAATAAACCAGGCATAAAAAGACGAATATCACATGTTCTCACTTACATGTGGAAGCCAGAAAGTTTGATCACATGGAAGTAGAGAGTGGAAAGATAGATAACAGAGACTAGAAAGGGTAAGTGCAGGGGAGGGGGAAGGATGTGGAGAAGTGGATTAAAGGATACACGCATACAGTAAGATAGAAGAAATAAATTTAATGTTTGATTGCAGAATAGTATGACTATACTTAACAAAAATGTATTGCACTTGAGTAATGGACACCCTAAATACCCTGACCTGATCACTATGCATAATATACACATAATAAAACATGATGGAAAACATGCATAATATACATGTAACAAAACACAATGAAATATTACACAGCCATTAAAAGGGACAAAATTATGGACTTTGTAGCAACTTAGATGAATTTAGAGTCTATCATACTCAGCGATCTATCACAGAAACAAGGAACTGAGTATCACATGTTCTCACTCATAAGTGGACCCTGAACATCTATCGTAATACTACAAGTAAGGGATTGGCAGTAGCAGGACACTGCCAGTGGGGAGGGGCACATAACATCAATAAGGGTACCTGCTCCCAAACGCAAATTGAGGACCAATGGGAGACCCAAACTTCATTCATGTTCCTAATCCTGAATTGTACCCAACATCTTTAAAATAAATTTTTTTAAAAAATAATTCATACCCTATAAATTTGCAGAAATGGAAATATATTAATTCATTTTTTAAATAAACAGGAAAAACTCACCATTTATCTAGATTCATATATATGTGTATGTGTGTGTATATATTATATATGTTCCATATATTACATATTTACATATATGTGTTGGGTACCTCATATTGTGTTTATTCTAAATGTCCATGTTTTGGAAATTGTAACACATAATCAGTGGGAAAATACTTTGAGACCAGGTGACCACCTTGTTTTCCCAACAATATATATTACATATATATAATATACAATCACATATAATGCATATATGCATGTCACATATGTAATCTATTCTATGCACATATGCATAGAATATATATTGCATATATATTTTTATATAAATATATTTTTGGAGATATAGAGATATATACATAAATGTATAAAATATTTATTTTTGCATATATATTTTATATAAATATATATATTTTTTAGAGACAGTGTCTCACTCATTTGCCCAAGCTGGAGTGCAGTAGTGTAAATAGCTCACTGTAACCTTGAACTCCTGGGTTCAAGCAATATTTCCACCTCAGCCTCCTGAGTAGCTAGGAATACAGGCACACACCACAATACCTGGCTACTTTGTTGTTGTTATTGTTGTTGTTTTTCATAGATACAGGGTCTCACTATGTTGCCCAATCTGGTTTTGAACTGCTAGCCTCAAGTGATACTCCCACTTTGACCTTCCAAGGTGCTGGATTATAGGCATAAGCTCCCGTGCCCAGTCTTAGATTCATCAAAACATTAACATTTCACTACTTTTGTTTAATTTAATTTTTGTTTCTATTTCTTTGGGCTAATCTTACATTCTTTTATATAAGAATATACATATTATTATATAAGTTCTCATATCTACACAACACTCATGCTTTTTGCTTAACTACTTAAAAATAAGTTACAGACACCCTGACAACTTTTCTCATAAATACTTCACTACACATCTGCTAAGAATAAAGATGCTCTCTAATATAAACACATTATCACTTTCATATATCCATATTCAAATTTCCCTGATTGTTCAAAATTATTTTTCTGTTATTTTATTTTTTATTCAAGAGTCAAATCACGGTTTACAATTGTGTTTGGCTATGCCTTTCATATCTTTAATCTTTTCTAAAAGAGCACTCTGCTTTTTGCCTTTGTTTTTCTTTTCATGATATTGAAAACTCCAGGATAGTTATTTTGTATTAAACACCACATTCTGTATTAAATTGTTCTTTATACTAGATTCAGATTAAATATTTTGACATAAGAATTACATAGATGAGTGATGTTGTATACTTCATATTGTATTTATTCTAAATATTCGGTTTTTTTGGAAACTGTTATACATAATCAGTGGGAAAATACTTTAAGACCAGGTGACCACCTTGTTTCCCCAACAATATTTTGCTCCAAAGCTTTAGCATTCAATGATGATATTTGTTTGAATCAATTTGGTTACAAAATACTAATTTTTAAAATTATTTTCATTTTTAATATTTAATAATGAATTATCTTCTATAAAGTAGAGTTTTTCCTCTTTATTTCTTCTCTTTCTGCTCTTTCTCCGTCCCTTGTTTCTGTATCACTATAAACATATTCAGTGTTTTCATTACCATCATTATTCTTTTCAATGCTCAAATTGTCCCATTTTGGCAACTGGAAGTTCCCTTATCTAGGCTCTGTTATTCTTTTGACGTGATTGCATTAGACTTTCAGAGCCTTCTTAAGGGAATAACAAAATATTTCAGACTTACCCTATACTTTCCTTCCCCATTTCTGGTGTCAGTCATTTCTCCAATGAACGCTGGTTCCTTTTTTTGTATAAACAAGTACCTGTGTATTACAGTCACTCTGAACAAACAGGGTGGACCCCACTCAAAGTTTGTTGAAAGTCAAGATTAATGACACACATCAAAAGAGTATGAGAAAGTTATCAGGGAAAACAGAGCAGGCTTTCCAAGATGGTCTGAAAATGGCTTAAGAGAACAGGGAAAAGAGACCAACATGGGATTTTTATGGTGGTAGAGGGTGAGACTGGCATGAGGGTCCCTGTACACAGGCAGAAGTTTGTCTAATTTGAACTTCCCACAGGTGCCAAAGAAGGAAGCACCTAGTCCTTCTTCTCAGCTTGTAAAGACATGGGGCAGAAGAGAAAGAAGGAGGGACAAGGCTTGGGATGTCAGCAATCAATCATCAAAAAAATGGTGTCAGACTCTTCATTACACTGGGCTACTCTTACAGCCTTTTATATAAGGATATAAGATAGAGATATGTTACATAGATGCTTTTTGTGCTTCAAATCCCCTTCACAGAGAGCATGTGATATACATGGGAATAAGAACAAGGGCACTTCAAGCCCTTTGAGGGGAAACTTTTACAAATACACAACATTATCATCAAAATCATTATTCCTTCTCAAGGTACTTGACATTTTCAAGTTATTTCTAAATCAGTTATGGGCAGAGAGATCATTTTTCTGTTTGGAAAATTAATTTTAGAAAGGTTATGTGATTTCATATCAGAAGGCTCATCAGGGGTTCAAAAGCTTTTATATTTATCTCTCAGAGACATTAAGACCACACTCAGAAACTTTAGGTTTCATATAAAATATTAGATTCTAGAAGCTCATACTTAAATTGAATTAATAGAAGTAACTATTACATTTAAACCATCAGATAATAAAGCTGCATATCTTTGTCAAACAAATAATGATAAAGGCAATAATTGTAGCAGCTAACCGTGAATGTCTTTAAGTTCCACGAACTCTTTCAAACACATTTGAGTCATCCTATGTGTTTTTCAGAGCACTTTTGCACTCATCTTATTTAATCTCCTCGATGATCCAGTGTCGACGGCAGAAAATTTACATTCACACACATAGAGCAAATATCTTATGTGGCAGTTTATTGGATTAACTATTATTATTATTCCAATTTTGCAATGAGAAATTTGAGCTCAGAAAGGCTGAACAATATGACTAACATCCTATAGCGGGTAAGGGAAGAAGTGAGGATTCAAGCAGAAAGCAGAAAGGCAACACTGAAAGTTAAACACTTCAAAAGTGTATTTTAGTTCTTAAACACAGATTGATTTTTATTAAAGAAAAAGAAGTGTTAGACTAGCTCTGATTTTAACTAAGATAGAACAAACTTTTATTCTGTTCTATTTAATTTTTATCTCAGAATATTAGAGGTAGGACATTCAAAATAGCAAGTAGCCAAATGACTAGACATTGTGAAACTAAGAACCATTTGGAGATTTTCAATCTAATGGTCACATCAACTGTCTATCTAGAATTCAGTTAAGTATGCCCTGTTGGATTCTCAAGGCAATTTTCTTCTGGTGAAAACCAGATACAGTTCTATAGTGAATTAATGGAGACATTGGTTTCACAAGTAGCCATAGATTGATGGGCTAATAAAATTATTCAACCACTGTTTAATCTTCAACTTTGGATATCTCAATATAACATGTATAGTTTTATACTCTATATGATTTATATTTTTCAGAGCACTTTTGCACTCATCTTATTTAATCTCCTCGATGATCCAGTGTCGATGGCAGAAAATTTACATTCACACACATAGGGCAAATATCTTATGTAATCAAATGATGTGTATAATGAAGGGGGTGTGCCATTTTATAATTTTTTAACCTATCTTATATCTCCTTTGCCCACCACTTTATTTAAGCCATTTCTGTGGCAACCAGCTGAGCCTCACATATAACTTGACAAAATTATACTACAGCTGCAGTGCCTATAATTGACTTTATGCCCCAGGCTTCTCTGTTCACTGAGGTTTGATCTGTGCTGGGTCATGAGCAAACTTGGAAGTACAAGAGCATTAACGACACTGAAGCAGCCCTTGATCAACAGGAGATAGGAATCAGTAAATGGGCATGACTATATTCCCCATGAGCAGCATCCACATCCACGTAGGTAGATGATTCTGAGGCATATTCTGTAGAACTCCAGTGGAACCTTGGCAGCACTGACCCTCATCAGTCCCCACATCTTCTTAACGATGGACCTTGAGTGGGCTCCCTTCCTTTCTATTTCGCTCTTCCCAACTTGTCATGCTTATTCTGTTTGTTTGGATGTGGTTGCGATAGCTTAATTACAGTAGTTGATACTTAATATACATCAAGAAAAGTCCTATTCCATGGAAACTTGTCATAAGATCCACTTTAGGGAAGAATTCAAGCCAAATCAGAACATTTAACTAACTTAGAGACAGTTTTAATGTTGAAGATATAATTACATACTAAGACTTCTAACTTTTTAGATAATATGAATTGAAAAATTGGATTCTTAAGACAAATTCACCTAGATTTAACACTTGCTAGGATACTCTGAGAATGTGCCTTGATTTTTTTTTGAGCCTCAACCATTTAACTGGAATATTAATAAAAATAATAATACCAATTGCCAACCGTTCTTGAGTGCTTCCATGTGTAGATTCTGTTCTAAATGCTTTACACATGTTAATCTAATAGTTCTCACCATAACCTTCTGAGATATCAACTATTGTTAGTACTACTATCTTACAGATAAAGAAACTGGAGTTCAGATGCCCAAGACACAGAGTCAATAAGTGGCACTTCAGGGATTCCAGCTCAGATAATCAAGTTCTAAGGCTCATACATTTAAATGCTATTAACTTCACTGCTGTGTCATGTGGGTGTAATAAGAAAATGTAATAAAATAAAAGATAAAGCATTTAGTACAATGCCTGGTCACAGAAAGGGTTTGCAAACATCAGCAAAAGAAAAAAAAAAGATATGTATCCCACATCTTTAAAATTAGGAAAAAGAAAAAAAGATTTAAATCCTGACTTTTGTTGTTGTTGTTGTTTGGTTGGTTTTTTTTTTGAGTCGGAGTCTCACTCTGTCACCCAGACTGGAGTGCAGTGGCCGCTCCCGGCTACCGCAGCCTCGCCTGCCGGGCTCCAGCGATCCTTCCGCCTCAGCCTTCTGAGTAACCGGAATTACAGGCATGCGCTACCACGCCCGGCTGATTTTTTGATTTATTGTAGAGATGAGGTCTCGCTGCCCAGGCAGATCTCGAACCCACGGGCTCAGGCAATCCACTCACCTCAGCCTCCCAAAGGCGCGGGATTACAGGCTGAACCACCGAGCCCGGCCTGACTTTTTTTAAATGGTAACAAATACTTATTTTCTGTCCATTTATCTTTGTTTCTCTGATTTTTTCTTTTCTTGAACTCTTTTCCATTAAACTGTTACTGCCCTTCCATCACTCTGACTTGCCAATGTTTCATCTTTCCCTTGTTCCTGATCCCCAGTAGCCTTCTCCAGTTTCTCCCATTTCTTCTTTTCAAGCCTCATTTTTCTCAATTTCAAGACCATTGACAGATCAGCATGAAAACATCAGAAATAGTTTATTTTCATGACATTCCCTTCAGAATTTTACTAGAATAAATATTTTTGTGTTATTTATAGAAAACACCCCAAAATACCTGCGCAGACACAATTAGTGTTTCTAAGACATTTCAATATGTAAATGGAGTCTCCTCCATGATCTAAAAGGATCAATAACAAGGGCCTCTATACCATGTCTTTCTGGCAGCATGGGTGCTGACTACATCTGAAGTACAGGCAAAAACAGGAAGTTAATTAGATAAACACTTTCTTTGATTCACTGGCAAGATCTTCTCTTTCTTTTTAATTAATAGTCCAATGCTAATGTGTTCACCTTAACCTGTCCTCCCAAATGATAACCATTGAGCATAATTTGCATATGCAAAATAGTCACAAAGAGAGTTTTAATTAAGGGGCCTGACAACTACTCTAATTACTACATTTTTCACAACTGCTGAGAAATGTCTAACTATAGCCTGGACTTCTTTTCCAGCATGGAAGAAGATTGCTTATAGAAATGTGAATGATCCTAGTGATTTTTAGCAGATGACAGAGATGGTTCCACAATGGATACACTTTTTGTCCTTAGGCAACCTTGAATTGAATTATCCTATTTTAGAAAAACAATATCAGTAGTGCTTTAAGTCTTTTTTTGAACTAAACAAAGTAAGAATTAATTTAATTTAGTGTAAGTTAGGTATTTCCCAATTAAGAAGCATTCCCAGGCATTGTATGTAAATTTACAAATTAATATCTTCCATTGTACAATCTTTCCAAGATGGTTGGCACAATGACATTTTCAGGATTTACAGTATTCCTATTCCTGTAGCAAACAGCTATTTGCTTTGACTTGTGAACAGTGGAATACTGGTCTACATATGAAAATACTTTAATGTATGCACATCTTACACTAAAATATACCCCCAGCTAAAGAGTTTACACATTGTTTGTTCTTTTAATCAGCACTGATTTTAAATGAGTAATTAAAAGACTAGAAAAACTATCAGGGCTAGTAGGTTGATCCACATATTAAATGGTCATATGCATTCATCCAGTGTCACGGATTTACATTTCCTCGTAATTTAGGAAGTACTATTCTCATGCTGAATATGAATATGCCTTAGTGGTAGTCATCTAAGTTATCTATCATTTTAGTCCTGTGGGATTTTTTTAGTTTAGTTAACTCAAATGTAGATAATCATATTAAACATTCTGAAACACTGTGTTCTCCAGCTTTATCACTTGAAGAAGTTGTATCATGCTTTAAAATATAATGAAATAAGTTTTTTTTAAGAGGGGCATTTTTAGCACCACTTCCATAGAGCACTTTTGGTACAGGAATCAAAATTATTAGCAAAGCTTTTTTTGCTTGTTTTAAGAGACTCTTCACTTTTGGCTGATGGCTACATCTCTAAATAGAATTCACACTCCTCGCTCAGAGATGGAAAAGCACCACAATTCTCTTCACATTTAAATAATAATTTCTTCACTCATCATCACCTAAGTCCAATACCATCCCAGAAGCTATCAAATTCATTTCAAGAGCGTGGCTCTCAAGTTCTCACAGAAAAAGCACATCTGTGAGGGCATTTTACATGTTTTATTCCACATTTCCACAAAATATTCTTACAAACTGGAATGTACCTAAAAGGATTTAAAACTTCCTCTGCAGTAATCCTGTGAATTAATCATATTGACTGCTCTTACAAACAAAAGGGAGTCCTAGATGAGAAGAGATCTGAGAGCAAAGAACTGCTACTTGGTAAAAGCTCCATTTTAGGAATATGCCATCATTTAGCCATGGGAAGTTTAATTTACTAGAGTTCAAAAATGAGAAAGAGGTAATTTGCAAAACCCAATTCAAGATGGTAACAATTCAAGAGGAAAGTCAGACCAAGAGATACACTGGCACCAAAGTTAAGCAGGGGTCTAAGGGAGTAGCCAACATCTGAGGTCAGAAACTAGGTCATAAAGCAAGGGTGTCAGGAATGGGCACAGTAAGCAATCAGCTCAGAGAAAACCGGCTCACCAAGTGTGACTCATCCCCACTGATTCTTAAAGACCTACCGTGGCCACAGTGCCAGGCAGGGAATGTTCAGGAGAAAGCTTTACTTTGTGAAGCTGTGATGGCTATTTATAGCCACCCACATACTGCCCAGAATCATACTGTGCTTCTAGAAGGCAGGCAGCTACAAGTGATGATGGTACTTTTATAAATTGATTTCTCACTAGACTGCTATCATTTTAAAGGAGGAGTCTAAGTAGAACTTGTAGTTATCTCAGAGCAGGGTGACCCACTAAGTGCCAATATGTTGTTCTCATTTAATGCTAACTCTACCCCCTCTTTAAATCACCTTTCCCTAACACCACCATGACTCTCAGTCATATCAGTAGGAGCCATCTGCAATGTGACCAAAGGTTACCAAAAAATTTAATTGTAGGCTCAGAGTAGTTTCAGAGGATGTCAACGTTGCTGATTGTAAGTGATCTATGCCAGCGCTTCTCAAACGTTAATACAAATTTCCTGAGGGATGATATTAAAATTCTGTAGGTGTAGGGTGAGACCTGAGATTTTGCATTTCTAACAAGTTCTCATGTAATGCCACAAAGGTGCTGGCCTTTGGACTGCTTCCTGATGTCCGCTGGTGACCAATACTCCTGATGTTTCTTCAAACCAGAATTCAGCCTAGCATCAAGTCAATTTCTCCAAAGCAAGATATTTTCAAATGAGTCCATGGGTCCCCGGTCCTGGCAAAACACTGCCTGAGCTCTAATCCCAGCTCCTCTGCTTACTTCCTGTGTAACCTGACTGCTGAATCTTTCTATGCCTACATTTTCTCATTTTACACAATGTGACAAAATAGAACCTATCTCATCAGGTCATTGCACAGATTAATTGAAATGATGTAAATAGCATGGCTCACATAATGCTTATCATGGTAATCAAATAAACAAGATTAATTGTTTTTAGGGGACTCCAAAATGAACTTTAGGGGAATTCATGAACACACTGAAATTATTTCTAACATATTCTATATGCTTAAATTTATTTACCCTAGAGAGGTCCCATATCTTTTATCAGATGCTAAATGGAATTCATAACCACAAAGGGTTTAAGAACCATTGGTCTACAGTGACTATGGGCCCAGATCTTTCCTGGTGTCCAAAATATGGGTCTATGAAAAGGGTACTTTTAAAACAAACTAAGCCATTACCTGGAATTTACTTGACTGACTTCCTGTTTGAAGTATCTGATGACCTTGAAATATAACTAGAATTATTTAACTGTTTGCAAAATTATTCTGTTGGGTTTTTTTCTTTTTTGTTTTGTTTTGTTTTGTGAATCAGAGTCTCTGTGACCAGGCTAGAATGCAGTTGCACAATCACATGTCACTGCAGCCTCAACCTCCTGGGCTTGGGTAGTCCTTCCACCTCAGCCTCCCAGGTAGCTGGGACTGCAGGTATACCGCACCATACCTGGCTAATTTCTTGATTTTTATTTATTTATTATTTTTTTTTTTTTTTTTTGTAGAGGCAAAGTTTCGCTATGTTGTTTAGGCTGGCCTTGATCTCCTGAGCTCAGGCCACCCTCCTGTCTGGGTTTCTCAAAGTGCTGGGATACAGGCATGAGCCACAATGACCAGCCTTTTCTATTGTTAATGGAGTCAATGCTTTAACATTGCCTTGTACACGCCAAGAAATCTTGGTATTAAAAATTATTGAGCCATGCTCGGTGACTCAGCCTATAATCCTGCGCCTTGGGAGGCTGAGGTGAGTGGATTGCCTTAGCCCGCGGGTTCGAGACCCGTCTGGGCAACTTGGTGAG
>NW_007043702.1:12397-18251 GCF_000164805.1 Carlito syrichta | reverse complement strand
ACTGCACTCCAGTCTGGGCAACAGAGTGAGACTCCAACTCAAAAAAAAAAAAAAATTATTGAAAGTAATTTAGAAGAAGACATTTGATCTCAAATAAGTGACTTCAAAAAATGATGTGTGAACAAACCTTTCTACAGATGTACCTGTTAAATTGTTTTCCTTGAGCACAATCCTTTTAAAATAAATTTTAAGGCCAGGCACAGTGGCTCGGACCTGTAATCCCAGCACTTTGGGAGGCCAAGGTGGGAGGATTGCCTGGGTTCAGAGGTTCAAGACCAGCCTAGGCAGCTTGATGGGACCTCACCTCTACAATAAATAAATAAATAATTAGCCAGGTGTGGTGGCATGCACCTGTGGTTCTGGCTGCTTGAGAGACAGAGGAGGAAGTTTCACCTGAGCCCAGAGGGTTGAGGCTGCGGTGGCCAAGAGCGTGCCACTGCACTCCGGTCTGGGCAACAGAGTACTATTCCAGCTCAAAAAAATAATACACAAAATAAATTTTAACTTTGAAGTAGGTACTGTTGCTGCTTCTGCAGATGTGTGTCATCTACTTTTTGTGTTTAGTGACATCACTAATACCCTTTGATGAGTGATAAATGTCAGAAACATTTTGTGCAAGTTTTACATTCATCATCAACTATTTCAAGAAATGAACATTGAAAACCTAAGTTTTCATTAAATATGCTCTTTCCAAAAAAAAAGGCACTTTTTAGCTTAGCAGTGCTATGAGCCAAATGCTACTGGGTTGGGGAAATAGGCCCAGGAGGTGATGTCAGCAAGCTAACTTTTTTACTACTTTATATTACTTAGTGTTTTTATCACCATAATCTTAATAGGTGTTTATTCATCTGGATAAAGTTTTCCCTGGAATTCAGCTGCCCCACAGGCATTAAATGACCTAGTAGAAAAAAGTCTTTCAGTCCACCAATGACCTGACATAAATGACAGACTCCATTTTTAAACAGTATCACCTGCGTGGGCAGCAAGCATGCCCTACCCAACGTTCGAAGGCAGAATGGGACCTAACCAGATGCCTAGGGAAAATAGTATCATCAAAGGTATAACAGTTCTAATGTCAAAGAGCTGGGCACAAACAATGGAAAAATTGCCGCAACATGCCAAGCATGTTCTGTCTGCTTTTAAGGCAAAGACAGCTGTGAAAAAGATAAGCAGAATAAGCAATTTTATTGTTTCTGAAGAACTTAAGTATTTACATATATGTGCTAATGGAACATATCAAAGCGAATAGCAAAAGAAAAATGAAGAAAATTCAAAAGTAAGAACATACCCATGAACAAATTCCTGAACAATAATCAAAGTTGAGAGAACAGTGTGGACAAAACCTAAAGTGAAGGAAAAAATACTTAAAACATATTATTTAATGTTTAGTGGGTAAAGAGCAGCCAATTCAGAAGAAGTATAGGAGAAAGGAAAATACGTATGCATTATCAGGAGGATATATGAAAAGTCAAAATACTCTTTTTGTTGCTAAAACTAGTTTAAAGCAATTCATATGAATACATATAATATTAAAACCTAACATGTTAAAAACCCTTGACTTTTTTTTTTATTTGAAAGATGTGGAGTACAATTTATGAGTAGGTATACAAGTAGTCAACCTACAGGTAAAGTTTAGGCCTCCCTCTTGTCCCTACTTTGCCTGGTTTGAGATCAGGTACTCTTATGGATGTTGTTTCCCCTCCACCACCCACCCACCCCAGCAGTATCCTGCTACTGCCAAGCCCTTTCTTAAAGATTATGGTAAATGTTCAGGATTCACTTATGAGTGAGAACATGTGGTATTCTGTTCTTTGTTTCTGTATAGATTACTGAATCCATCCAAGTTGCTGCAAATTTCGCATGTTTGTTCTTCGTTATGGCTGCATAATATTCCACTCTGTATATGTATCACTTTTTTTTTTTATCCAGTCTAGTTTCAATGGTCAAAACCGTTGGTTCCATGTTTTTGCTATTATGAATAGTGCTGCAATAAGCACATATGTGCAGGTATCTTTTTTGTAGAATGATTTGAGTTCCTCCATGTATATTTCCAGCAAGAGGGTTGCAGGGTCATATGGAATGTCAATTTCTAGTTCTTTCAGAAATCGCCACACTGTTTTCCAAAGAGGTTGCACTAGTTTACATTCCCACCAGCAGTGTAGAAGCATTCCTTTTTCTCCACATCCTAGCCAGCATCTGTTCTTGTTTGTTTTATTAATGATGGCCATTCTTACTGGGGTTAGGTAGTATCTCAATGTGGTTTTGATTTGCATTTCTCAGATGATTAGTGAAGCTGAGCACTTTCTCATATGTCTGATGGCTGCCCATTTATCTTCTTTTGAGAAGTGTCTATTTTGTCCACTTTTAAATGGGGCAGTTAGTTTTTTTCCTCTCAGCACATTTGACTTCCTTGTAAATAATGGATGTTAGGCCTTTGTCAGATATACACGTGGCAAATATTTTTTCCCATTCTGTGGGCTGTCTCCCTGCTCTTTTGATGGTTTCTTTTGCTTTTCAGAGGTTTTTCAGTTTGATGAGATCCCACTTGTCTATTTTAACTCTTATGGTATGGGCACTTGGGGCTCTGCTCAGGAATTGGTAGGCAGTTTCAATTTCCATAAGGGTGTCTCCTGCATTTTCTAAGGTTCTTATAGCTTGAAGTTTAATGTTTAAGTCATTGATCCATTTAGAGTTGATTTTTGTGTATGGTGATAGGAAGGTCCTGTTTCAATCTTCTGCATGTGATCAGCCAGTTTTCCCGGCACCATTTACTGAATAGGTTCTACTCTCCCCAGTGGTTGTTGGTGGAGGCTTTGTCAAATTAGTTGGCTGAGAAATTGACAGTTTGCTTCCAGAATCTCTATCCTGTTTTTTTGACCCATATGCCTATTCTTGTACAAATACCAGGTTGTTTTGATTATTATTGCCTTATAGTAAAGTTTAAATTATGAAAGTGTGATGCCTCCTGCTTTGTTTCTTTTGCTGAGGATTATTTTGGCTATTTGTGATCATTTATGGTTCCATATGAATTCCTGTATTGTCATTTCCAGGTCTGGGAAGAATGATGTTGGTAATTTAATGAACATTGCGTTGAATCTGTAGATTGCCTTTGGTAGGATGGGCATCTTAACAATATTGATTCTTCTAATCCATGAGCATGGAATATTTTTCCATTTGTTTGTGTCCTCATGGATTTTTTTGAGCAGTGTTTATAGTTTTCATAGTAAAGGTCCTTCTCTTCTCGTGTTAGGAAGATGCCAAGATATTTTTCTCTTTCTTTCTTTTCTTTGTGGCTATTGTGAATGGGATTGATTGTGCTTTTTATTTGGTTTTCTGTCTGTTTGTTGTTCATGTATAAGAATATGACTGTCTTTGGCACATTGATTTTGTACCCTGACACTTTGCCAAAGTCCTTTATCAGTGAAAGCAGGCTTTTGACAGATTCTCTTGGGTCTTTGAGGTATAGGATCATATTGTCAACAAAGAGAGATGACTTAACTTCCTCTTTTCCTATTTGGATACCCTTGGTTTCCTTCTCTTGTCTAATTGCTGTAGCTAGGACTTCCAACACAACATTGAACAAGAGGAGTGAGAGTGGGCACTCTTGTCTTGTTCCTGTTTTCAGGGGAAATCTTTCCAATTTCTGTCTATTTAGCAATCTGCTGGCTGTGGGCTTAACATAGGTGGTGCTTACCAATTTGAGGTATGTTCTTTCTATGCCTAGGGTTTGAGGGTTTTTATCAAGAGGAGATACTGGATTTTATCAAAAGTTTTTCTGCATCTAATGATATAATCATCTGGTTCTTGCTTTTACATTTGTTGATATATTTAATTACATTTACGGTCTTGCAAAGTTTGAACCAACCCTGCATCCTCGGAGGGGGGAAGCCTACTTGATCTTGGTGGATGATTTTTTTTCTCTTTATTTTTTAAATTTTTATTATAAAAATGTGGAGTACAGTTCAGGGTTAGGTGTACAAACATTGATCATGCAGTTACCCTTGTTAATGAGGTATGCCCCTCCCTCCCCTAGCATTTTGTCTCAACTGCCAATCCCACCTCCCCTCCCCTGACAGTTTCCCACTACTGCCAATTGCTTTCTAATAGCAATATAATTGTTCAAGATCCATTTATGAGTGAGAACATATGGAACTCTGTTCTTTGTGTCTGTGATAAATGACTAAGTATGATCAACTCCAAATCCATCCAAGTTGCTGCAAAGTCCATATATTTGTCCCTCTTTATGACTGCATAACATTCCATCGTACCACATTTTTGTTATCCAGTCCAGCTTCAATGGGCAATATAGTTGGTTCCATGTTTTTGCTACATGTGTTATTGAATTCGCTTTGCTAGAAACTTGTTGAGAATTTTTGCATCTTTTATTAGGGATATTGGCCTCTGGTTCTCTTTTTTTGTTAGAGCTTTACCTGGTTTGGATATCAGTGTGATGTTAGTTTCGGAAAATGATTTGAGGAGAATTCCGTCTTTCTCAATTGCCTGGAATACTTTCAATAGGATTGATATCAGCATCTCCTTGTATGTTTTGTAGAATTCCACTGGAAAGCTGTCTGGTCCAGGGTTTTGTTTGTTTGTTTGTTTGTTTGTTTGTTTTTTGTAGGTAGTTTTTGAATGACAGAGTCAATTTCCTGGTTTGTTATTGGTCTATTTAGTGTCTCAATGTCTTCTTGTTTCAACCTTGGGAGGTTATGTGATATCAGAAAGTCCTCCATTTCACTTAGGTTATGAAATTTGTTCCCATAGTAATCTCTGATAATCTTTTATATGTCTTCAGGGTTAGTTGTGATCTGTTCTTTTGCATTTCACATTGTGTTTATTTTAGCTTTTTCTCTTTTTCTTCATCATTCTGGCTAGGGGGTCCATCAATCTTGTTTATTTTTTCAAAGAACCAGCTTTCAGTTTTATTGATTTTTTTTAGTGATATTTTTATCTTCTATGTCCCGTATTTGGGCTTTTACTTTGGTCATCTGGACTCTTCTGCTAAAGTTAGAGTTTTGGTAGTCTTGTCTTTCCAGCACCCTTAGGTGATTTGTTAGACTGTTAACTTATGATCTTTCCATTTTCTTGATGTATGTTCATAGAGATATAAATTCTCTTGTTAGCACTGTTTTCATGAGATCCCAAAGGTTTTGTTTTTTTCGTTTGTTTCCAGGAGGCTTTAATTTCTGTTTTGATTTCTTTGTTGACCTAGTATTCATTCTGCATCATGTTGTTTAGTGCCCATGTCTTTGTGGGTTTCAGGGGAATTTTGTTGGTGTTGATATTTATTTTTATTCCACTGTGGTCTGAGAAGGTGCATGGCAGTATTTCGATCTTATGAAATTTGTTTATGCTTGATTTGTGGGGGTGTGACCGATCTTGGAATACATCCCATGTGGTGATGAGTAGAATGTATATTCTGTGGTTGTTGGGTGGAGTATTCTGTAAGTATTTATTAAGTACATTTGGTCGAGCATTGAGTTGAGGTTCTGCATCTCTTTGTTGATTTTTTGCCTCAATGATCTATCTAGGGTTGTTCGTGGGGTATTTAAGTCTCCAGTTATAATAGTGTTAGAGTCAATATCTTTGTTTTGTTTACTTAGTAGTTGCTTTATAAACACTGGTGCTCCTATATAGGGTGCATATATGTTTAGAATGGATATTTCTTGTTGATGGATTCAACCTTTTATCATTATGTAGTGTCCTTCTGTATCTTTTTTAATTTTTGAAAACTTAAAGGTTGTTTTTTCTGATATTAAGATCATGATTCCTGGCTGGGCTCGGTGGCTCAGCCTGTAATCCCGCACCTTTGGGAGACTGAGGTGAGTGGATTGCCTGAGCCCGCGGGTTTGAG